>NW_028293225.1:0-239103 GCF_964106645.2 Podarcis pityusensis
CTTTTAGGGGAGCATTTGCAAACTTTGGGCACCATTTTTAGTGAATTGCTGAAAGTCAGATTTTTTCTGAAATTGTGACCCCGGGGCTTAGGGATTTTTTCAAAAAATCTTTTTCCACCGCTTAAGTTGTTGAGGGCTGATTTCTTGTCCTGTGATAAAAACCCTTCTGTTTCGACCGCCAAACATTTCAGTGGAGCATTTGCAACCGTTGGGCACCATTTTTGAGTGAATTGCTGAAAGTCAGATTTATTCTGAAATTGTGACCCCGGGGCTTAGGGATTTTTTCAAAAAATCTTTTTCCCCCGGTTAAGTTGTCGAAGGCTAACTTCTTGTCCTATGATAAAAACCCTTCTATTTGACCGCCAAACCTTTCAGAGGAACATTTGCAACCGTTGGGCACCATTTTTGAGTGCATTGCTGAAATTCAGATTTTTGCTGAAATTGTGACCCCGGGGCTTAGGGATTTTTTCAAAAAATCTTTTTCCCCCGGTTAAGTTGTCGAGGGCTGATTTCTTGTCCTGTGATAAAAACCCTTCTGTTTTGACCGCCAAACCTTTCAGAGGAACATTTGCAACCTTTGGGCACCATTTTTGAGTGAATTGCTGAAAGTTAGATTTTTTCTGAAATTTTGACCCCGGGGCTTAGGGATTTTTTCCAAAAAAAAATTTCCGCCGGTTAATTTGTTGAGGGCTGATTTCTTGTCCTGTGATAAAAACCCTTCTGTTTCGACCGCCAAAGATTTCCGAGGAACATTTGCAACCGTTAGGGACCATTTTTGAGTGAATTGCCGAAAGTCAGATTTTTGTTGAAATTGTGACCCCGGGGCTCTGGCATATTTTCAAAAACTCTTTTTCCGCCGGTTCAGTTGTCGAGGGATAATTTCTTGTCCTGTAATAAAAAACCTTCTGTTTTAACCGCCAAACCTTTTAGGGGAGCATTTGCAACCGTTGGGGACCATTTTTGAGTGAATTGCTGAAAGTCAGATTTTTGCTGAAATTGTGACCCCGGGGCTTAGGGATTTTTTCAAAAAATCTTTTTCCACCGCTTAAGTTGTTGAGGGCTGATTTCTTGTCCTGTGATAAAAAGCCTTCTGTTTCGACCGCCAAAGATTTCAGAGGAGCATTTGCAACCGTAGGGCACCATTTTTGAGTGAATTGCCAAAAGTCAGATTTTTGCTGAAATTGTGACCCCGGGGCTTAGGGATTTTTTCAAAAAATCTTTTTCCACCGGTTAAGTTGTCCAGGGCTGATTTCTTGTCCTGTGATAAAAAGCCTTCTGTTTTGACCGCCAAACCTTTCAGGTCAGCATTTGCAACCTTTGGGCACCATTTTTGAGTGAATTGCCGAAAGTCAGATTTTTGTTGAAATTGTGACCCCGGGGCTCAGGCATTTTTTCAAAAACTCTTTTTCCGCCGATTAAGTTGTCGAGGGCTGATTTCTTGTCGTGTAATAAAAAGCATTCTTTTTTTAACCGCAAAACCTTTTAGGGGAGCATTTGCAACCGTTCGGGACCATTTCTGAGTAAATTGCTGAAAGTCAGATTTTTTCTGAAATTGTGAGGCCGGGGCTTAGGGATTTTTTCAAAAAGTCTTTTTCCGCCGGTTAAGTTGTTGAGGGCTGATTTCTTGTCCTGTGATAAAAACCCTTCTGTTTCGACCGCCAAAGATTTCAGAGGAGCATTTGCAACCGTTGGGGACCATTTTTGAGTGAATTGCTGAAAGTCAGATTTTTGCTGAAACTGTGACCCCAGGGCTTAGGGATTTTTTCAAAAACTCTTTTTCCACCGGTTAAGTTGTCGAGGGATAATTTCTTGTCCTGTAATAAAAAGCATTCTTTTTTTAACCGCCAAAACTTTTAGGGGAGCATTTGCAACCGTTGGTGACCATTTTTGAGTGAATTGCTGAAAGTCAGATTTTTGCTGAAATTTTGACCCCGGGGCTTAAGGATTTTTTCAAAAACTCTTTTTCCCCCGGTTAAGTTGTCGAAGGCTAATTTTTTGTCCTGTGATCAAAAGCCTTCTATTTTGACCGCCAAACCTTTTAGGGGAGCATTTGCAACCGTTGGGCACCATTTTTCAGTGAATTGCTGAAAGTCAGATTTTTGCTGAAATTGTGACCCCTGGGCTTAGGGGTTTTTTCAAAAAATCTTTTTCCACCGTTTAAGTTGTTGAGGGCTGATTTATTGTCCTGTGATAAAAACCCTTCTGTTTCGACCGCCAAAGATTTCAGAGGAGCATTTGCAACCGTTGGGGACCATTTTTGAGTGGATTGCTGAAAGTCAGATTTTTTCTGAAATTGTGACCCTGGGGCTTAGGGATTTTTTCAAACAATCTTTTTCCGCCGGTTAAGTTGTTGAGGGCTGATTTCTTGTCCTGTGATAAAAACCCGTCTGTTTCTACCGCCAATCCTTTCAGGGGAGCATTTACAACCGTTGGGGACCATTTTTGAGTGAATTGCTGAATGTCAGATTTTTGCTGAAATTGTGACCCCGGGGCTTAGGGATTTTTTCAAAAAATCTTTTTCCGCCGGTTAAGTTGTTGAAGGCTAATTTCTTGTCCTGTGATAAAAAGCCTTCTATTTTGACCGCCAAACCTTTTAGGGGAGCATTTGCAAACTTTGGGCACCATTTTTAGTGAATTGCTGAAAGTCAGATTTTTTCTGAAATTGTGACCCCGGGGCTTAGGGATTTTTTCAAAAAATCTTTTTCCACCGCTTAAGTTGTTGAGGGCTGATTTCTTGTCCTGTGATAAGAACCCTTCTGTTTCGACCGCCAAACCTTTCAGTGGAGCATTTGCAACCGTAGGGGAAAATTTTTGAGGGAACTGCGAAATATCAGGTTTTTCTGAAATTGTGACCCCGGGGCTTAGGGATTTTTTCAAAAACTCTTTATCCGCCGGTTAAGTAGTCGAGGGATAATTTCTTGTCCTGTAATAAAAAACCTTCTATTTTGACCGCCAAACCTTTTAGGGGAGCATTTGCAACCGTTGGGCACCATTTTTGAGTGCATTGCTGAAAGTCAGATTTTTGCTGATATTGTGACCCCGGGGCTGAGGGATTTTTTCAAAAAAGTCTTGTCCGCCGCATAAGTTGTCGAGGGCTGATTTCTTGTCCTGTGATAAAAAACCTTCTGTTTCGAACGCCAAACCTTTCAGGTCAGCATTTGCAACCTTTGGGCACCATTTTTGAGTGAATTGCCAAAAGTCAGATTTTTGCTGAAATTGTGACCCCGGGGCTCAGGCATTTTTTCAAAAACTCTTTTTCCGCCGATTAAGTTGTCGAGGGCTGATTTCTTGTCCTGTGATAAAAAGCCTTCAGTTTCGACCGCCAATCCTTTCAGGGGAGCATTTCCAACCGTTGGGGACCATTTTTGAGTGAATTGCCGAAAGTCAGATTTTTGTTGAAATTGTGACCCCGGGGCTCAGGCATTTTTTCAAAAACTCTTTTTCCGCCGATTAAGTTGTTGAGGGCTGATTTCTTGTCGTGTAAAAAAAAGCATTCTTTTTTTAACCGCAAAACCTTTTAGGGGAGCATTTGCAACCGTTCGGGACCATTTCTGAGTAAATTGCTGAAAGTCAGATTTTTGCTGAAATTGTGACCCCCCGTGGCTTAGGGATTTTTTTCAAGAAATATTTTTCTGCCGGTTAAGTTGTCGAGGGCTGATTTCTTGTCCTGTGATAAAAAGCCTTCTGTTTCGACCCCCAATCCTTTCAGGGGAGCATTTCCAACCGTTGGGGACCATTTTTGAGTGAATTGCTGAAAGTCAGATTTTTTCTAAAACTGTGACCCCGGGGCTGAGGGATTTTTTCAAAAATGTCTTGTCCGCCGCTTAAGTTGTCGAGGGCTGATTTCTTGTCCTGTGAGAAAAAGCCTTCTGTTTTGACCGCCAAACCTTTCAGGTCAGCATTTGCAACCTTTGGGCACCATTTTTGAGTGAATTGCCGAAAGTCAGATTTTTGTTGAAATTGTGACCCCGGGGCTCAGGGGTTTTTTCAAAAACTCTTTTTCCACCGGTTAAGTTGTTGAGGGCTGATTTCTTGTCCTTTGATAAAAACCCTACTGTTTCGACCGCCAAACCTTTCAGTGGAGCATTTGCAACCTTTCGGCACCATTTTTGAGTGAATTGCGAAAAGTCAGATTTTTGCTGAAATTGTGACCCCGGGGCTCAGGCATTTTTTCAAAAACTCTTTTTCCGCCGATTAAGTTGTTGAGGGCTGATTTCTTGTCCTGTAATAAAAAGCATTCTTTTTTTAACCGCAAAACCTTTTAGGGGAGCATTTTCAACCGTTCGGGACCATTTCTGAGTAAATTGCTGAAAGTCAGATTTTTTCTGAAATTATGACGCCGGGGCTTAGGGATTTTTTCAAAAAATCTTTTTCCGCCGGTTAAGTTGTTGAGGGCTGATTTCTTGTCCTGTGATAAAAACCCTTCTGTTTCAACCGCCAAAGATTTCAGAGGAGCATTTGCAACCGTTGGTTACCATTTTTGAGTGAATTGCTGAAAGTCAGATTTTTGCTGAAACTGTGACCCCGGGGCTTAGGGATTTTTACAAAAAAGTCTTGTCCGCCGCTTAAGTTGTTGAGGGCTGATTTCTTGTCCTGTGATAAAAACCCTTCTGTTTCAACCGCCAAAGATTTCAGAGGAGCATTTGCAACCTTTGGGCACCATTTTTGAGTGAATTGCCGAAAGTCAGATTTTTGTTGAAATTGTGACCCCGGGGCTCAGGCATTTTTTCAAAAACTCTTTTTCCGCCGATTAAGTTGTTGAGGGCTGATTTCTTGTCCTGTAACAAAAAGCATTCTTTTTTTAACCGCAAAAGCTTTTAGGGGAGCATTTCCAACCTTTGGGCACCATTTTTGAGTGAATTGCCGAAAGTCAGATTTTTGTTGAAATTGTGACCCCGGGGCTTAGGGATTTTTTCCAAAAAAAAAAATTTGGCGGGGTAAGTTGTTGAGGGCTGATTTCTTGTCCTGTGATAAAAACCCTTCTGTTTCGACCGCCAAAGATTTCAGAGGAGCATTTGCAACCGTTGGGGACCATTTTTGAGTGAATTGCTGAAAGTCAGATTTTTGCTGAAACTGTGACCCCGGGGCTTGGGGATTTTTTCAAAAACTCTTTTTCCGCCGGTTAAGTTGTCGAGGGATAATTTCTTGTCCTGTAATAAAAAGCCTTCTGTTTTAACCGCCAAACCTTTTAGGGGAGCATTTGCAACCGTTGGGGACCATTTTTGAGTGAACTGCTGAAAGTCAGATTTTTGCTGAAATTGTGACCCCGGGGCTTAAGGATTTTTTCAAAAACCCTTTTTCCCCCGGTTAAGTTGTCGAAGGCTAATTTCTTGTCCTGTGATAAAAAGCCTTCTATTTTGACCGCCAAACCTTTTAGGGGAGCATTTGCAACCGTTGGGGACCATTTTTGAGTGAATTTCTGAAAGTCAGATTTTTTTCTGAAATTGTGACCCCGGCGCTTAGGGATTTTTTCAAAAAATCTTTTTCCACCGTTTAAGTTGTTGAGGGCTGATTTCTTGTCCTGTGATAAAAACGCTTCTGTTTCAACCGCCAAAGATTTCAGAGGAGCATTTGCAACCGTTGGGGACCATTTTTGAGTGAATTGCTGAAAGTCAGATTTTTTCTGAAATTTTGACCCCGGGGCTTAGGGATTTTTTCAAAAAATCTTTTTCCGCCGGTTAAGTTGTCGAGGGCTGATTTCGTGTACTGTGATAAAAACCCTTCTGTTTCTACCGCCAATCCTTTCAGGAGAGCATTTGCAACCGCTGAGGACCATTTTTGAGTGAATTGCTGAAAGTCAGATTTTTTCTGAAACTGTGACCCCGGGGCTGAGGGATTTTTTCAAAAAAGTCTTGTCCGCCGCTTAAGTTGTCGAGGGCTGAATTCTTGTCCTGTGATAAAAACCCTTCTGTTTCGACCGCCAAACCTTTCAGTGGAGCATTTGCAACCTTTCGGCACCATTTTTGAGTGAATTGCCAAAAGTCAGATTTTTGCTGAAATTGTGACCCCGGGGCTTAGGGATCTTTTCAAAAAATCTTATTCCACCGTTTAAGTTGTCGAGGGCTGATTTCTTGTCCTGTGATAAAAAGCCTTCTGTTTTCACCGCCAAACCTTTCAGGTCAGCATTTGCAACCTTTGGGCACCATTTTTGAGTGAATTGCCGAAAGTCAGATTTTTCTTGAAATTGTGACCCCGGGGCTCAGGGATTTTTTCAAAAACTCTTTTTCCGCCGATTAAGTTTTTGAGGGCTGATTTCTTTTCCTGTAATAAAAAGCATTCTTTTTTTAACCGCAAAACCTTTTAGGGGAGCATTTGCAACCCTTCGGGACCATTTCTGAGTAAATTGCTGAAAGTCAGATTTTTTCTGAAATTGTGACGCCGGAGCTTAGGGATTTTTTCAAAAAATCTTTTTCCGCCGGTTAAGTTGTTGAGGGCTGATTTCTTGTCCTGTGATAAAAACCCTTCTGTTTCGACCGCCAAAGATTTCAGAGGAGCATTTGCAACCGTTGGGGACCATTTTTGAGTGAATTGCTGAAAGTCAATTTTTTTCAGAAATTGTGACGTCGGTGCTTAGGGGTTTTTTCAAAAAATCTTGTTCCGCCCGTTAAGTTGTCGAAGGCTAATTTCTTGTCCTGTGATAAGAAGCCTCCTATTTTGACCGCCAAACCTTTTAGTGGAGCATTTGCCAACGTTGGACACCATTTTTGAGTGAAATGCTGAAAGTCAGATTTTTTCTGAAACTGTGACCCCGGGGCTGAGGGATTTTTTCAAAAACGTCTTTTCCGCCGCTTAAGTTGTCGAGGGCTGATTTCTTGTCCTGTGATAAAAACCCTTCTGTTTCGACCGCGAAACCTTTCAGTGGAGCATTTGCAACCTTTCGGCACCATTTTTGAGTGAATTGCCAAAAGTCAGATTTTTGCTGAAATTGTGACCCCGGGGCTTAGGGATTTTTTCAAAAAATCTTTTCCCACCGTTTAAGTTGTCGAGGGCTGATTTCTTGTCCTGTGATAAAAAGCCTTCTGTTTTGACCGCCAAACCTTTCAGGTCAGCATTTGCAACCTTTGGGCAACATTTTTGAGTGAATTGCCGAAAGTCAGATTTTTGTTGAAATTGTGACTCCGGGGCTCAGGCATTTTTTCAAAAACTCTTTTTCCGCCGATTAAGTTGTTGAGGGCTGATTTCTTTTCCTGTAAGAAAAAGCATTCTTTTTTTAACCGCAAAACCTTTTAGGGGAGCATTTGCAACCCTTCGGGATCATTTCTGAGTAAATTGCTGAAAGTCAGATTTTTTCTGAAATTGTGACGCCGGGGCTTAGGGATTTTTTCAAAAAATCTTTTTCTGCCGGTTAAGTTGTTGAGGGCTGATTTCTTGTCCTGTGATAAAAACCCTTCTGTTTCGACCGCCAAAGATTTCAGAGGAGCATTTGCAACCGTTGGGGACCATTTTTGAGTGAATTGCTGAAAGTCAGATTTTTGCTGAAACTGTGACCCCGGGGCTTAGGGATTTTTTCAAAAACTCTTTTTCCGCCGGTTAAGTTGTCGAGGTATAATTTCTTGTCCTGTAATAAAAAGCCTTCTGTTTTAACCGCCAAACCTTTTAGGGGAGCATTTGCAACCGTTGGGGACCATTTTTGAGTGAACTGCTGAAAGTCAGATTTTTGCTGAAATTGTGACCCCGGGGCATAAGGATTTTTTCAAAAACTCTTTTTCCCCCGGTTAAGTTGTCGAAGGCTAATTTCTTGTCCTGTGATAAAAAGCCTTCTATTTTGACCGCCAAACCTTTTAGGGGAGCATTTGCAACCGTTGGGGACCATTTTTGAGTGAATTTCTGAAAGTCAGATTTTTTCTGAAATTGTGACCCCGGGGCTTAGGGATTTTTTCAAGAAATCTTTTTCCACCGCTTAAGTTGTTGAGGGCTGATTTCTTGTCCTGTGATAAAAACCCTTCTTTTTCGACCGCGAAACCTTTCAGTGGAGCATTTGCAACCTTTCGGCACCATTTTTGAGTGAATTGCCAAAAGTCAGATTTTTGCTGAAATTGTGACCCCGGGGCTTAGGGATTTTTTCAAAAAATCTTATTCCACCGTTTAAGTTCTCGAGGGCTGATTTCTTGTCCTGTGATAAAAAGCCTTCTGTTTTCACCGCCAAACCTTTCAGGTCAGCATTTGCAACCTTTGGGCACCATTTTTGAGTGAATTGCCGAAAGTCAGATTTTTGTTGAAATTGTGACCCCGGGGCTCAGGGATTTTTTCAAAAACTCTTTTTCCGCCGATTAAGTTGTTGAGGGCTGATTTCTTGTCCTGTAATAAAAAGCATTCTTTTTTTAACCGCAAAACCTTTTAGGGGAGCATTTGCAACCCTTCGGGACCATTTCTGAGTAAATTGCTGAAAGTCAGATTTTTTCTGAAATTGTGACGCCGGGGCTTAGGGATTTTTTCAAAAAATCTTTTTCCGCCGGTTAAGTTGTTGAGGGCTGATTTCTTGTCCTGTGATAAGAACCCTTCTGTTTCGACCGCCAAACCTTTCAGTGGAGCATTTGCAACCGTAGGGGAAAATTTTTGAGGGAACTGCGAAATATCAGGTTTTTCTGAAATTGTGACCCCGGGGCTTAGGGATTTTTTCAAAAACTCTTTATCCGCCGGTTAAGTAGTCGAGGGATAATTTCTTGTCCTGTAATAAAAAACCTTCTATTTTGACCGCCAAACCTTTTAGGGGAGCATTTCCAACCGTTGGGGACCATTTTTGAGTGAATTGCCGAAAGTCAGATTTTTGTTGAAATTGTGACCCCGGGGCTCAGGCATTTTTTCAAAAACTCTTTTTCCGCCGATTAAGTTGTTGAGGGCTGATTTCTTGTCGTGTAAAAAAAAGCATTCTTTTTTTAACCGCAAAACCTTTTAGGGGAGCATTTGCAACCGTTCGGGACCATTTCTGAGTAAATTGCTGAAAGTCAGATTTTTGCTGAAATTGTGACCCCCCGTGGCTTAGGGATTTTTTTCAAGAAATATTTTTCTGCCGGTTAAGTTGTCGAGGGCTGATTTCTTGTCCTGTGATAAAAAGCCTTCTGTTTCGACCCCCAATCCTTTCAGGGGAGCATTTCCAACCGTTGGGGACCATTTTTGAGTGAATTGCTGAAAGTCAGATTTTTTCTAAAACTGTGACCCCGGGGCTGAGGGATTTTTTCAAAAATGTCTTGTCCGCCGCTTAAGTTGTCGAGGGCTGATTTCTTGTCCTGTGATAAAAAGCCTTCTGTTTTGACCGCCAAACCTTTCAGTGCAGCATTTGCAATCTTTGGGCACCACTTTTTGAGTGAATTGCCGAAAGTCAGATTTTTGTTGAAATTGTGACCCCGGGGCTGAGGGGTTTTTTCAAAAACTCTTTTTCCACCGGTTAAGTTGTTGAGGGCTGATTTCTTGTCCTGTGATAAAAACCCTTCTGTTTCGACCGCCAAAGATTTCAGAGGAGCATTTGCAACCTTTCGGCACCATTTTTGAGTGAATTGCGAAAAGTCAGATTTTTGCTGAAACTGTGACCCCGGGGCTTAGGGATTTTTACAAAAAAGTCTTGTCCGCCGCTTAAGTTGTTGAGGGCTGATTTCTTGTCCTGTGATAAAAACCCTTCTGTTTCAACCGCCAAAGATTTCAGAGGAGCATTTGCAACCTTTGGGCACCATTTTTGAGTGAATTGCCGAAAGTCAGATTTTTGTTGAAATTGTGACCCCGGGGCTCAGGCATTTTTTCAAAAACTCTTTTTCCGCCGATTAAGTTGTTGAGGGCTGATTTCTTGTCCTGTAACAAAAAGCATTCTTTTTTTAACCGCAAAAGCTTTTAGGGGAGCATTTCCAACCTTTGGGCACCATTTTTGAGTGAATTGCCGAAAGTCAGATTTTTGTTGAAATTGTGACCCCGGGGCTTAGGGATTTTTTCCAAAAAAAAAAAATTCGGCGGGGTAAGTTGTTGAGGGCTGATTTCTTGTCCTGTGATAAAAACCCTTCTGTTTCGACCGCCAAAGATTTCAGAGGAGCATTTGCAACCGTTGGGGACCATTTTTGAGTGAATTGCTGAAAGTCAGATTTTTGCTGAAACTGTGACCCCGGGGCTTGGGGATTTTTTCAAAAACTCTTTTTCCGCCGGTTAAGTTGTCGAGGGATAATTTCTTGTCCTGTAATAAAAAGCCTTCTGTTTTAACCGCCAAACCTTTTAGGGGAGCATTTGCAACCGTTGGGGACCATTTTTGAGTGAACTGCTGAAAGTCAGATTTTTGCTGAAATTGTGACCCCGGGGCTTAAGGATTTTTTCAAAAACCCTTTTTCCCCCGGTTAAGTTGTCGAAGGCTAATTTCTTGTCCTGTGATAAAAAGCCTTCTATTTTGACCGCCAAACCTTTTAGGGGAGCATTTGCAACCGTTGGGGACCATTTTTGAGTGAATTTCTGAAAGTCAGATTTTTTTCTGAAATTGTGACCCCGGCGCTTAGGGATTTTTTCAAAAAATCTTTTTCCACCGTTTAAGTTGTTGAGGGCTGATTTCTTGTCCTGTGATAAAAACGCTTCTGTTTCAACCGCCAAAGATTTCAGAGGAGCATTTGCAACCGTTGGGGACCATTTTTGAGTGAATTGCTGAAAGTCAGATTTTTTCTGAAATTTTGACCCCGGGGCTTAGGGATTTTTTCAAAAAATCTTTTTCCGCCGGTTAAGTTGTCGAGGGCTGATTTCGTGTACTGTGATAAAAACCCTTCTGTTTCTACCGCCAATCCTTTCAGGAGAGCATTTGCAACCGCTGAGGACCATTTTTGAGTGAATTGCTGAAAGTCAGATTTTTTCTGAAACTGTGACCCCGGGGCTGAGGGATTTTTTCAAAAAAGTCTTGTCCGCCGCTTAAGTTGTCGAGGGCTGAATTCTTGTCCTGTGATAAAAACCCTTCTGTTTCGACCGCCAAACCTTTCAGTGGAGCATTTGCAACCTTTCGGCACCATTTTTGAGTGAATTGCCAAAAGTCAGATTTTTGCTGAAATTGTGACCCCGGGGCTTAGGGATCTTTTCAAAAAATCTTATTCCACCGTTTAAGTTGTCGAGGGCTGATATCTTGTCCTGTGATAAAAAGCCTTCTGTTTTCACCGCCAAACCTTTCAGGTCAGCATTTGCAACCTTTGGGCACCATTTTTGAGTGAATTGCCGAAAGTCAGATTTTTGTTGAAATTGTGACCCCGGGGCTCAGGGGTTTTTTCAAAAACTCTTTTTCCGCCGATTAAGTTGTTGAGGGCTGATTTCTTGTCCTGTAATAAAAAGCATTCTTTTTTTAACCGCAAAACCTTTTAGGGGAGCATTTGCAACCCTTCGGGACCATTTCTGAGTAAATTGCTGAAAGTCAGATTTTTGCTGAAATTGTGACCCCGGGGCTTAGGGATTTTTTCAAAAAATCTTATTCCACCGTTTAAGTTCTCGAGGGCTGATTTCTTGTCCTGTGATAAAAAGCCTTCTGTTTTCACCGCCAAACCTTTCAGGTCAGCATTTGCAACCGTTGGGGACCATTTTTGAGTGAATTGCTGAAAGTCAGATTTTTGTTGAAATTGTGACCCCGGGGCTCAGGGATTTTTTCAAAAACTCTTTTTCCGCCGATTAAGTTGTTGAGGGCTGATTTCTTGTCCTGTAATAAAAAGCATTCTTTTTTTAACCGCAAAACCTTTTAGGGGAGCATTTGCAACCCTTCGGGACCATTTCTGAGTAAATTGCTGAAAGTCAGATTTTTTCTGAAATTGTGACGCCGGGGCTTAGGGATTTTTTCAAAAAATCTTTTTCCGCCGGTTAAGTTGTTGAGGGCTGATTTCTTGTCCTGTGATAAAAACCCTTCTGTTTCGACCGCCAAAGATTTCAGAGGAGCATTTGCAACAGTTGGGGACCATTTTTTAGTGAATTGCTGAAAGTCAATTTTTTTCAGAAATTGTGACGCCGGGGCTTAGGGGTTTTTTCAAAAAATCTTTTTCCGCCCGTTAAGTTGTCGAAGGCTAATTTCTTGTCCTGTGATAAGAAGCCTCCTATTTTGACCGCCAAACCTTTTAGTGGAGCATTTGCCACCGTTGGACACCATTTTTGAGTGAAATGCTGAAAGTCAGATTTTTTCTGAAATTGTGACCCTGGGGCTTAGGGATTTTTTCAAAAAATCTTTTTCCACCGTTTAAGTTGTTGAGGGCTGATTTCTTGTCCTGTGATAAAAATCCTTCTGTTTCGACCGCCAAAGATTTCAGAGGAGCATTTGCAACCGTTGGGCACCATTTTTGAGTGAATTGCTGAAAGTCAGATTTTTTCTGAAACTGTGACCCCGGGGCTGAGGGATTTTTTCAAAAAAGTCTTGTCCGCCGCTTAAGTTGTCGAGGGCTGATTTCTTGTCCTGTAATAAAAAGCATTCTTTTTTTAACCGCAAAACCTTTTAGGGGAGCATTTGCAACTTTTGGGCACCATTTTTGAGTGAATTGCTGAAAGTCAGATTTTTTCTGAAACTGTGACCACGGGGCTGAGGGATTTTTTGAAAAAAGTCTTGTCCGCCTCTTAAGTTGTCGAGGGCTGATTTCTTGTCCTGTGATAAAAACACTTCTGTTTCGACCGCCAATCCTTTCAGGGGAGCATTTCCAACCGTTAGGGACCATTTTTGAGTGAATTGCTGGAAGTCAAATTTTTTTGAAACTGTGACCCCGGGGCTTAGGGATTTTTTCAAAAAAGTCTTGTCCGCCGCTTAAGTTGTCGAGGGCTGATTTCTTGTCCTGTGATAAAAACACTTCTGTTTCGACCGCCAAACCTTTCAGTGGAGCATTTGCAACCTTTCGGCACCATTTTTGAGTGAATTGCCAAAAGTCAGATTTTTGCTGAAATTGTGACCCCGGGGCTTAGGGATTTTTTCAAAAAATCTTTTTCCACCGGTTAAGTTGTCGAGGGCTGATTTCTTGTCCTGTGATAAAAAGCCTTCTGTTTTCACCGCCAAACCTTTCAGGTCAGCATTTGCAACCTTTGGGCACCATTTTTGAGTGAATTGCCGAAAGTCAGATTTTTGTTTAAATTGTGACCCCGGGCTCAGGCATTTTTTCAAAAACTCTTTTTCCGCCGATTAAGTTGTTGAGGGCTGATTTCTTGTCTTGTAATAAAAAGCATTCTTTTTTTAACCGCAAAACCTTTTAGGGGAGCATTTGCAACCGTTCGGGACCATTTCTGAGTAAATTGCTGAAAGTCAGATTTTTTCTGAAATTGTGACGCCGGGGCTTAGGGGTTTTTTCAAAAACTCTTTTTCCGCCGGTTAAGTTGTCGAGGGATAATTTCTTGTCCTGTAATAAAAAAACTTCTATTTTGACCGCCAAACCTTTTAGGGGAGCATTTGCAACTTTTGGGCACCATTTTTGAGTGAATTGCTGAAAGTCAGATTTCTGCTGAAACTGTGACCCCGGGGCTTAGAGATTTTTTCAAAAAATCTTTTTCCGCCCGTTAAGTTGTCGAAGGCTAATTTCTTGTCCTGTGATAAGAAGCCTCCTATTTTGACCGCCAAACCTTTTAGGGGAGCATTTGCAACTTTTGTGCACCATTTTTGAGTGAGTTGCTGAAAGTCAGATTTTTTCTGAAACTGTGACCCCGGGGCTGAGGGATTTTTTCAAAAAAGTCTTGTCCGCCGCTTAAGTTGTCGAGGGCTGATTTCTTGTCCTGTGATAAAAACACTTCTGTTTCGACCGCCAAACCTTTCAGTGGAGCATTTGCAACCTTTGTGCACCATTTTTGAGTGAATTGCCAAAAGTCAGATTTTTGCTGAAATTGTGACCCCCCGGGGCTTAGGGATTTTTTCAAAAAATCTTTTTCCGCCGGTTAAGTTGTTGAGGGCTGATTTCTTGTCCTGTGATAAAAAGCCTTCTGTTTCGACCTCCAATCCTTTCAGGGGAGCATTTCCAACCGTTGGGGACCATTTTTGAGTGAATTGCTGAAAGTCAGATTTTTTCTGAAACTGTGACCCCAGGGCTGAGGGATTTTTTCAAAAAAGTCTTGTCCACCGCTTAAGTTGTCAAGGGCTGATTTCTTGTCCTGTGATAAAAAGCCTTCTGTTTCTACCGCCAAACCTTTCAGTGCAGCATTTGCAACCTTTGGGCACCATTTTTGAGTGAATTGCCAAAAGTCAGATTTTTGCTGAAATTGTGACCCCGGGGGCTTAGGGATTTTTTCAAAAAATATTTTTCCGCCGGTTAAGTTGTCGAGGGCTGATTTCTTGTCCTGTGATAAAAAGCCTTCTGTTTTAACCGCCAAACCTTTCAGTGCAGCATTTGCAACCTTTGGGCACCATTTTTGAGTGAATTGCCGAAAGTCAGATTTTTGTTGAAATTGTGACCCCGGGGCTTAGGGATTTTTTCCAAAAAAAAATTTCCGCCGCTTAAGTTGTTTAGGGCTGATTTCTTGTCCTGTGATAAAAACCCTTCTGTTTCGACTGCCATAGATTTCAGAGGAGCATTTGCAACCGTTGGGGACCATTTTTGAGTGAATTGCTGAAAGTCAGATTTTTTCTGAAATTGTGACCCCGGGGCTTAGGGATTTTTTAAAAAAAGTCTTGTCCGCCGCTTAAGTTGTCGAGGGCTGATTTCTTGTCCTGTGATAAAAAGCCTTCTGTTTCGACCGCCAAACCTTTCAGTGGAGCATTTGCAACCTTTGGGCACCATTTTTGAGTGAATTGCCGAAAGTCAGATTTTTGTTGAAATTGTGACCCCGGGGCTCAGGCATTTTTTCAAAAACTCTTTTTCCGCCGATTAAGTTGTTGAGGTCTGATTTCTTGTCCTGTAATAAAAAGCATTCTTTTTTTAACCGCAAAACCTTTTAGGGGAGCATTTCCAACCGTTGGGGACCATTTTTGAGTGAATTGCTGAAAGTCAGATTTTTTCTGAAACTGTGACCCCGGGGCTGAGGGATTTTTTGAAAAAAGTCTTGTCCGCCTCTTAACTTGTCGAGGGCTGATTTCTTGTCCTGTGATAAAAACACTTCTGTTTCGACCGCCAAACCTTTCAGTGGAGCATTTGCAACCTTTGGGCACCATTTTTGAGTGAATTGCCAAAAGTCAGATTTTTGCTGAAATTGTGACCCCCCGGGGCTTAGGGATTTTTTCAAAAAATCTTTTTCCGCCGTTTAAGTTGTCGAGGGCTGATTTCTTGTCCTGTGATAAAAAGCCTTCTGTTTCGACCGCCAATCCTTTCAGGGGAGCATTTCCAACCTTTGGGCACCATTTTTGAGTGAATTGCCAAAAGTCAGATTTTTGCTGAAATTGTGACCCCGGGGCTTAGGGATTTTTTCAAAAAATATTTTTCTTTTTTTTTTTTATAAATATTTATTGGGTTTTACAATAGAAATAAACATAATAAACAATGTAACATATATCTTAACATAATTTCACATTTTCTTTGGACTTCCTCACATCTCCCGCTCCCACTTTCATCGTTATAACATTTTGTCAGCAATTTATTATCTTATTTGCATTCTTATATCCCTTCTATATTTCATAGTCTTCTAGTTCTCAAAAAGAGTTATATTTTCTCAATCTCACTTATTTTCTTAAATCATCTAAATTAGTGGTGCTCAATTATTTTGATCTAGCATCCTGTTTAGCATTCACTCAAGTTGCAATGTTTTTGTAAATAATTCTTAAATTTCTTCCAATCCTCCTCAGTCCTCTCTTCTCCCAGGTCGCGAATTCTGCCGGTCATCTCAGCCAGTTCCATGTAGTCTATCAGTTGCATCTGCCATTCTTCCAGTGTGGGTAGATCTTGAGCTTTCCAATGCTTTGCGAGTAGTATCCTTGCTGCTGTTGTTGCATACATAAAAAAATGTCTGGTCCTTCTTTACCACCCCTTGGCCGACAATACCCAAAAGAAAGGCCTCTGGTTTCTTAGTGAAGGTATATTTAAATACCTTTTTCAGTTCATTATAAATCATTTCCCAGAACGCCTTCACTTTAGGGCAAGTCCACCAGAGGTGGAAGAATGTTCCTTCACACTCTTTACATTTCCAACACTTATTGTCAGTCAGGTGGTATATTTTTGCAAGTTTGACTGGGGTCATATACCATCTATATATCATTTTCATTACATTTTCTTTCAAAGCGTTACATGCAGTAAATTTCAATCCAATACTCCACAACCTTTCCCAGTCCTCAAACATAATATTATACCCAATGTCCTGTGCCCACCTTATCATAGCCGATTTAACCATTTCATCTTGTGTGTTCCATTTTAACAGCAAGTTTTTTCAAAAAATATTTTTCCGCCCGTTAAGTTGTCGAGGGCTGATTTCTTGTCCTGTGATAAAAAGCCTTCTGTTTTGACCGCCAAACCTTTCAGTGCAGCATTTGCAACCTTTGGGCACCATTTTTGAGTGAATTGCCGAAAGTCAGATTTTTTTTGAAATTGTGACCCCGGGGCTTAGGGATTTTTTCCCAAAAAAAATTTCTGCGGGTTAAGTTGTTGAGGGCTGATTTCTTGTCCTGTGATAAAAAGCCTTCTGTTTTAACCGCCAAACCTTTTAGGGGAGCATTTCCAACGGTTGGGGACCATTTTTGAGTGAATTGCTGAAAGTCAGATTTTTTCTGAAACTGTGACCCCGGGGCTGAGGGATTTTTTCAAAAAATCTTTTTCCGCCGGTTAAGTTGTCGAGGGCTGATTTCTTGTCCTGTGATAAAAAGCCTTCTGTTTCGACCGCCAATCCTTTCAGGGGAGCATTTCCAACCGTTGGGGACCATTTTTGAGTGAATTCCTGAAAGTCAGATTTTTTCTGAAACTGTGACCCCGGGGCTGAGGGATTTTTTCAAAAAAGTCTTGTGCGCCGCTTAAGTTGTCGAGGGCTGATTTCTTGTCCTGTGATAAAAACCCTTCTGTTTCGACCGACAAACCTTTCAGTGCAGCATTTGCAACCTTTGGGCACCATTTTTGAGTGAATTGCCGAAAGTCAGATTTTTTTTGAAATTGTGACCCCGGGGCTTAGGGATTTTTTCCCAAAAAAAATTTCTGCGGGTTAAGTTGTTGAGGGCTGATTTCTTGTCCTGTGATAAAAAGCCTTCTGTTTTAACCGCCAAACCTTTTAGGGGAGCATTTCCAACGGTTGGGGACCATTTTTGAGTGAATTGCCGAAAGTCAGATTTTTGCTGAAATTGTGACCCCGGGCTTAGGGATTTTTTCAAAAAAGTCTTGTCCGCCGCTTAAGTTGTCGAGGGCTGATTTCTTGTCCTGTTATAAAAAGCCTTCTGTTTTGACCGCCAAACCTTTCAGTGCAGCATTTGCAACCTTTGGGCACCATTTTTGAGTGAATTGCCGAAAGTCAGATTTTTGTTGAAATTGTGACCCCGGGGCTGAGGGATTTTTTCAAAAACTCTTTTTCCACCGCTTAAGTTGTTGAGGGCTGATTTCTTGTCCTTTGATAAAAACCCTACTGTTTCGACCGCCAAACCGTTCAGTGGAGCATTTGCAACCTTTGGGCACCATTTCTGAGTGAATTGCCAAAAGTCAGATTTTTGCTGAAATTGTGACCCCGGGGCTTAGGGATTTTTTTAAAAAATCTTTTTCCGCCGGTTAAGTTGTCGAGGGATAATTTCTTGTCCTGTAATAAAAAGCCTTCTGGTTTAACCGCCAAACCTTTTAGGGGAGTATTTGCAACCGTTGGGAACCATTTTTGAGTGAATTTCTGAAAGTCAGATTTTTCCTGAAATTGTGACCCCGGGGCTCAGGCATTTTTTCAAAAAATCTTTTTCCGCTGGTTAAGTTGTTGAGGGCTGATTTCTTGTCCTGTGATAAAATCCCTTCTGTTTCGACCGCCAATCCTTTCAGTGGAGCATTTGCAACCGTTGGGGACCATTTTTGAGAGAATTCCTGAAAGTCAGATTTTTGCTGAAATTGTGACCCCGGGGCTGAGGGTTTTTTTCAAAAAAGTCTTGCCCGCCGCTTAAGTTGTCGAGGGCTGATTTCTTGTCCTGTGATAAAAACCCTTCTGTTTCGACCGCCAAACCTTTCAGTGGAGCATTTGCAACCTTTGGGCACCATTTCTGAGTGAAATGCCAAAAGTCAGATTTTTGCTGAAATTGTGACCCCGGGGCTTAGGGATTTTTTCAAAAAATCTTTTTCCGCCGGTTAAGTTGTCGAGGGATGATTTCTTGTCCTGTGATAAAAAGCCTTCTGTTTTGACCGCCAAACCTTTCAGGTCAGCATTTGCAACCATTGGGCACCATTTTTGAGTGAATTTGCCGAAAGTAAGATTTTTGTTGAAATTGTGACCCCGGGGCTCAGGCATTTTTTCAAAAACTCCTTTTCCGCCGGTTAAGTTGTCGAGGGATGATTTCTTGTCCTGTAATAAAAAACCTTCTATTTTGACCGCCAAACCTTTTAGGGGAGCATTTGCAACCGTTGGGCACCATTTTTGAGTAAATTGCTGAAAGTCAGATTTTTGCTGAAACTGTGACCCCGGGGCTTAGGGATTTTTTCAAAAAATCTTTTTCCGCCGTTTAAGTTGTCGAGGGCTGATTTCTTGTCCTGTGATAAAAAGCCTTCTGTTTCGACCGCCAATCCTTTCAGGGGAGCATTTCCAACCATTGGGGACCATTTTTGAGTGAATTGCTGAAAGTCAGATTTTTTCTGAAACTGTGACCCCCCCGGGGCTGAGGGATTTTTTGAAAAAAGTCTTGTCCGCCTCTTAAGTTGTCGAGGGCTGATTTCTTGTCCTGTGATAAAAACACTTCTGTTTCGACCGCCAAACCTTTCAGTGGAGCATTTGCAACCTTTCGGCACCATTTTTGAGTGAATTGCCAAAAGTCAGATTTTTGCTGAAATTGTGACCCCCCCGGGGCTTAGGGATTTTTTCAAAAAATCTTTTTCCGCCGTTTAAGTTGTCGAGGGCTGATTTCTTGTCCTGTGATAAAAAGCCTTCTGTTTTGACCGCCAAACCTTTCAGTGGAGCATTTGAAACCTTTGGGCACCATTTTTGAGTAAATTGCCAAAAGTCAGATTTTTGCTGAAATTGTGACCCCCCGGGGCTTAGGGATTTTTTCAAAAAATCTTTTTCCACCGGTTAAGTTGTCGAGGGCTGATTTCTTGTCCTGTGATAAAAAGCCTTCTGTTTCGACCGACAATCCTTTCAGGGGAGCATTTCCAACCGTTGGGGACCATTTTTGAGTGAATTGCTGAAAGTCAGATTTTTTCTGAAACTGTGACCCCGGGGCTGAGGGATTTTTTCAAAAAAGTCTTGTCCGCCCCTTAAGTTGTCGAGGGCTGATTTCTTGTCCTGTGATAAAAAACCCTTCTGTTTCGACCGCCAAACCTTTCAGTGGAGCATTTGCAACCTTTGGGCACCATTTTTGAGTGAATTGCCAAAAGTCAGATTTTTGCTGAAATTGTGACCCCGGGGCTTAGGGATTTTTTCAAAAAATATTTTTCCGCCGGTTAAGTTGTTGAGGGCTGATTTCTTGTCCTGTGATAAAAAGCCTTCTGTTTTGACCGCCAAACCTTTCAGTGCAGCATTTGCAACCTTTGGGCACCATTTTTGAATGAATTGCTGAAAGTCAGATTTTTTTTGGAATTGTGACCCCGGGGCTTAGGGATTTTTTCCCAAAAAAAATTTCCGCGGGTTAAGTTGTTGAGGGCTGATTTCTTCTCCTGTGATAAAAACCCTTCTGTTTCGACCGCCAAAGATTTTAGAGGAGCATTTGCAACCGTTGGGGACCATTTTTGAGTGAATTGCTGAAAGTCAGATTTTTTCTGAAATTGTGACCCCGGGGCTTAGGGATTTTTTCAAAAAAGTCTTGTCCGCCGCTTAAGTTGTCGAGGGCTGATTTCTTGTCCTGTGATAAAAACCCTTCTGTTTCGACCGCCAAACCTTTCAGTGGAACATTTGCAACCTTTGGGCACCATTTTTGAGTGGATTGCCAAAAGTCAGATTTTTGCTGAAATTGTGACCCCCCGGGGCTTAGGGATTTTTTCAAAAAATATTTTTCCGCCGTTTAAGTTGTCGAGGGCTGATTTCTTGTCCTGTGATAAAAAGCCTTCTGGTTTAACCGCCAAACCTTTCAGTGCAGCATTTGCAACCTTTGGGCACCATTTTTGAGTGGATTGCCAAAAGTCAGAATTTTGCTGAAATTGTGACCCCCCGGGGCTTAGGGATTTTTTCAAAAAATCGTTTTCCGCCGGTTAAGTTCTTGGGGGCTGATTTCTTGTCCTGTGATAAAAACCCTTCTGTTTAGACCGGCAAACCTTTTAGGGGAACATTTCCAACCGTTGGGGACCATTTTTGAGTGAATTGCTGAAAGTCAGATTTTTTCTGAAATTGTGACCCCGGGGCTTAGGGATTTTTTCAAAAATTCTTTTTCCGCCGGTTTAGTTGTCGAGGGATAATTCCTTGTCCTGTGATAAAAACCCTTCTGTTTCGACCGCCAAACCTTTTAGGGGAGCATTTGCAACCGTTGGGGACCATTTTTGAGTGAATTGCTGAAAGTCAGATTTTGGCTGAAATTTTGACCCCGGGTCTTAGGGATTTTTTCAAAAAATCTTTTTCCGCCGGTAAAGTTGTTGAGGGCTGATTTCTTGTCCTGTGATAAAAACCCTTCTATTTCGACCGCCAAAGATTTCAGAGGAGCATTTGCAACCGTTGGGGACCATTTTTGAGTGAATTGCTGAAAGTCAGATTTTTTCTGAAATTGTGACCCCGGGGCTTAGGGATTTTTTCAAAAAATCTATTTCCGCCGGTTAATTTGTCGAGGGATAATTTCTTGTCCTGTGATAAAAACCCTTCTGTTTCGACCGCCAAAGATTTCAGAGGAGCATTTGCAACCGTTGGGGACCATTTTTGAGTGAATTGCTGAAAGTCAGATTTTTTCTGAAATTGAGACCCCGGGCATAGGGATTTTTTCAAAAACTCTTTTTCCGCCGGTTAAGTTGTTGAGGGCTGATTTCTTGTCCTGTGATAAAAACCCCTCTGTTTCGACCGCCAAAGATTTCAAAGGAGCATTTGCAACCGTTGGGGACCATTTTTGAGTGAATTGCTGAAAGTCAGATGTTTTCTGGAATTGTGACCCCGGGGCATAGGGATTTTTTCAAAAAATCTATTTCCGCCGGTTAATTTGTCGAGGGCTGATTTCTTGTCCTGTGATAAAAACCCTTCTGTTTCGACCGCCAAACCTTTTAGGGGAGCATTTGCAACCGTTGGGGACCATTTTTGAGTGAATTGCTGAAAGTCAGATTTTTTCTGGAATTGTGACCCCGGGGCTTAGGAATTTTTTCAAAAAATCTTTTTCCGCCGGTTAAGTTGTCGAAGGCTAATTTCTTGTCCTGTGATAAAAAGCCTTCTATTTGGACCGCCAATCCTTTCAGGGGAGCATTTGCAACCGTTGGGGACCATTTTTGAGTGAATTGCTGAAAGTCAGATTTTTTCTGAAATTGTAACCCCGGGGCTTAGGGATTTTTTCAAAAACTCTTTTTGCGCCGGTTAAGTTGTCGAGGGATAATTTCTTGTCCTGTGATAAAAAGCCTTCTCTTTTGACCGCCAATCCTTTCAGGGGAGCATTTGCAACCGTTGGGGACCATTTTTGAGTGAATTGCTGAAAGTCAGATTTTTTCTGGAATTGTGACCCCGGGGCATAGGGATTTTTTCAAAAAATCTATTTCCGCCGGTTAATTTGTCGAGGGCTGATTTCTTGTCCTGTGATAAAAAGCCTTCTGTTTCGACCGCCAAACCTTTTAGGGGAGCATTTGCAACCCTTGGGGACCATTTTTGAGTGAATTGCTGAAAGTCAGATTTTTTCTGGAATTGTGACCCCGGGGCTTAGGAATTTTTTCAAAAAATCTTTTTCCGCCGGTTAAGTTGTCGAAGGCTAATTTCTTGTCCTGTGATAAAAAGCCTTCTACTTGGACCGCCAATCCTTTCAGGGGAGCATTTGCAACCGTTGGGGACCATTTTTGAGTGAATTGCTGAAAGTCAGATTTTTTCTGAAATTGTAACCCCGGGGCTTAGGGATTTTTTCAAAAACTCTTTTTGCGCCGGTTAAGTTGTCGAGGGATAATTTCTTGTCCTGTGATAAAAACCCTTCTGTTTCGACCACCAAACCTTTTAGGGGAGCATTTGCAACCGTTGGGGACCATTTTTGAGTGAATTGCTGAAAGTCAGATTTTTGTTGAAATTGTGACGCCGGGGCTTAGGGATTTTTTCAAAAAATCTTTTTCCGCCGGTTAAGTTGTCGAAGGCTAATTTCTTGTCCTGTGATAAAAAGCCTTCTCTTTTGACCGCCAATCCTTTCAGGGGAGCATTTGCAACCGTTGGGGACCATTTTTGAGTGAATTGCCAAAAGTCAGATTTTTTCGGAAATTGAGACCCCGGGGCTTAGGGATTTTTTCAAAAAATCTATTTCCGCCGGTTAAGTTGTCGAGGGCTGATTTCTTGTCCTGTGATAAAAAGCCTTCTATTTCAACCGCCAATCCTTTCAGGGGAGCATTTGCAACCGTTGGGGACCATTTCTGAGTGAATTGCTGAAAGTCAGATTTTTTCTGAAACTGTGACCCCGGAGCTTAGGGATTTTTTCAAAAAAGTCTTCTCGAGGGCTGATTTCTTGTCCTGTGATAAAAACCCTTCTGTTTCTATCGCCAAACCTTTTAGGGGAGCATTTGCAACCGTTGGGGATCATTTTTGAGTGAATTGCTGAAAGTCAGATTTTTGCTGAAATGGTGACCCCGGGGCTTAGGGATTTTTTCAAAAAATATATTTCCGCCGGTTAAGTTGTCAAAGGCTAATTTCTTGTCCTGTGATAAAAACCCTTCTGTTTTGACCGCCAATCCTTTTAGGGGAGCATTTGCAACCGTTGGGGACCATTTTTGAGTGAATTGCTGAAAGTCAGATTTTTTCTGAAATTGTGACCCCGGGGCTTAGGGATTTTTTCAAAAAATCTTTTTCCGCCGGTTAAGTTGTCGAAGGCTAATTTCTTGTCCTGTGATAAAAACCCTTCTGTTTCGACCGCCAAACCTTTTAGGGGAGCATTTGCAACCGTTGGGGCCATATTTGAGTGAATTGCTGAAAGTCAGATTTTTGCTGAAATTGTGACCCCGGGGCTTAGGGATTTTTTCAAAAACTCTTTTTCCGCCGGTTAAGTTGTCGAGGGATAATTTCTTGTCCCTTGATAAAAACCCTTCTGTTTCGACCGCCAAAACATTTAGGGGAGCATTTGCAACCGTTGGGGACCATTTTTGAGTGAATTGCTGAAAGTCAGATTTTTGCTGAAATTGTGACCCCGGGGCTTAGGGATTTTTTCAAAAACTCTTTTTCCGCCGATTAAGTTGTCGAGGGCTGATTTTTAGTCCTGTGATAAAAAGCCTTCTGTTTTGAGCGCCAAACCTTTCAGGTCAGCAGTTGCAACCGTTGGGGACCATTTTTGAGTGAATTGCTGAAAGTCAGATTTTTGCTGAAATTGTGACCCCGGGGCTGAGGGATTTTTTCAAAAAAGTCTTGCCCGCCGCTTAAGTTGTCGAGGGCTGATTTCTTGTCCTGTGATAAAAACCCTTCTGTTTCGACCGCCAAACCTTTCAGTGGAGCATTTGCAACCTTTGGGCACCATTTCTGAGTGAATTGCCAAAAGTCAGATTTCTGCTGAAATTGTGACCCCGGGGCTTAGGGATTTTTTCAAAAAATCTTTTTCCGCCGGTTAAGTTGTCGAGGGATGATTTCTTGTCCTGTGATAAAAAGTCTTCTGTTTTGACCGCCAAACCTTTCAGGTCAGCATTTGCAACCTTTGGGCACCATTTTTGAGTGAATTTGCCAAAAGTAAGATTTTTGTTGAAATTGTGACCCCGGGGCTCAGGCATTTTTTAAAAACTCCTTTTCCGCCGGTTAAGTTGTCGAGGGATGATTTCTTGTCCTGTAATAAAAAACCTTCTATTTTGACCGCCAAACCTTTTAGGGGAGCATTTGCAACCGTTGGGGACCATTTTTGAGTGAATTGCTGAAAGTCAGATTTTTTCTGAAACTGTGACCCCGGGGCTGAGGGATTTTTTGAAAAAAGTCTTGTCCGCCTCTTAAGTTGTCGATGGCTTATTTCTTGTCCTGTGATAAAAACACTTCTGTTTCGACCGCCAAACCTTTCAGTGGAGCATTTGCAACCTTTGGGCACCATTTTTGAGTGAATTGCCAAAAGTCAGATTTTTGCTGAAATTGTGACCCCCCCGGCGCTTAGGGATTTTTTCAAAAAATATTTTTCCGCCCGTTAAGTTGTCGAGGGCTAATTTCTTGTCCTGTGATAAAAAGCCTCCTGGTTTAAACGCCAAACATTTCAGTGCAGCATTTGCAACCTTTGGGCACCATTTTTGAGTGAATTGCCGAAAGTCAGATTTTTTTTGAAATTGTGACCCCGGGGCTTAGGGATTTTTTCCCAAAAAAAATTTCTGCGGGTTAAGTTGTTGAGGGCTGATTTCTTGTCCTGAGATAAAAAGCCTTCTATTTTGACCGCCAAACCTTTTAGGGGAGCATTTGCAACCGTTCGGCAAAATTTTTGAGTGAATTGCTGAAAGTCAGTTTTTTTCTGAAATTGTGACCCTGGGGCTTAGGGATTTTTTCAAAAAATCTTTTTCCACCGCTTAAGTTGTTGAGGGCTGATTTCTTGTCCTGTAATAAAAAGCATTCTGTTTTAACCGCCAAACCTTTTAGGGGAGCATTTGGAACCGTTGGGGACCATTTTTGAGTGAATTGCTGAAAGTCACATTTTTGTTGAAATTGTGACCCCGGGGCTCAGGCATTTTTTCAAAAACTCTTTTTTCGCCGGTTAAGTTGTTGAGGGCTGATTTCTTGTCTTGTAATAAAAAGCATTCTGTTTTAACCGCCAAACCTTTTAGGGGAGCATTTGCAACCCTTGGGGACCATTTTTGAGTGAATTGCTGAAAGTCAGATTTTTTCTGAAATTGTGACCCCGGGGCTTAGGGATTTTTTCAAAAAATCTTTTTCCGCCGGTTAAGTTGTTGAGGGCTGATTTCTTGTCCTGTGATAAAAACCCTTCTGTTTAGACCGGCAAACCTTTTAGGGGAACATTTGCAACCGTTGGGGACCATTTTTGAGTGAATTGCTGAAAGTCAGATTTTTCCTGAAATTGTGACGCCCCCGGGGCTTAGGGATTTTTTCAAAAAATATTTTTCCGCCCGTTAAGTTGTCGAGGGCTAATTTCTTGTCCTGTGATAAAAAGCCTCCTGGTTTAAACGCCAAACATTTCAGTGCAGCATTTGCAACCTTTGGGCACCATTTTTGAGTGAATTGCCGAAAGTCAGATTTTTTTTGAAATTGTGACCCCGGGGCTTAGGGATTTTTTCCCAAAAAAAATTTCTGCGGGTTAAGTTGTTGAGGGCTGATTTCTTGTCCTGAGATAAAAAGCCTTCTATTTTGACCGCCAAACCTTTTAGGGGAGCATTTGCAACCGTTCGGCACAATTTTTGAGTGAATTGCTGAAAGTCAGTTTTTTTCTGAAATTGTGACCCCGGGGCTTAGGGATTTTTTCAAAAAATCTTTTTCCACCGCTTAAGTTGTTGAGGGCTGATTTCTTGTCCTGTAATAAAAAGCATTCTGTTTTAACCGCCAAACCTTTTAGGGGAGCATTTGGAACCGTTGGGGACCATTTTTGAGTGAATTGCTGAAAGTCACATTTTTGTTGAAATTGTGACCCCGGGGCTCAGGCATTTTTTCAAAAACTCTTTTTCCGCCGGTTAAGTTGTTGAGGGCTGATTTCTTGTCTTGTAATAAAAAGCATTCTGTTTTAACCGCCAAACCTTTTAGGGGAACATTTGCAACCGTTGGGGACCATTTTTGAGTGAATTGCTGAAAGTCAGAATTTTTCCTGAAATTGTGACCCCGGGGCTTAGGGATTTTTTCAAAAATTCTTTTTCCGCCGGTTAAGTTGTCGAGGGCTGATTTCTTGTCCTGTGATAAAAACCCTTCTGTTTCGACCGCCAAACCTTTTAGGGGAGCATTTGCAACCGTTGGGGACCATTTTTGAGTGAATTGCTGAAAGTCAGATTTTGGCTGAAATTTTGACCCCGGGTCTTAGGGATTTTTTCAAAAAATCTTTTTCCGCCGGTAAAGTTGTTGAGGGTTGATTTCTTGTCCTGTGATAAAAACCCTTCTATTTCGACCGCCAAAGATTTCAGAGGAGCATTTGCAACCGTTGGGGACCATTTTTGAGTGAATTGCTGAAAGTCAGATTTTTTCTGAAATTGTGACCCCGGGGCTTAGGGATTTTTTCAAAAAATCTATTTCCGCCGGTTAATTTGTCGAGGGATAATTTCTTGTCCTTTGATAAAAACCCTTCTGTTTCGACCGCCAAAGATTTCAGAGGAGCATTTGCAACCGTTGGGGACCATTTTTGAGTGAATTGCTGAAAGTCAGATTTTTTCTGAAATTGAGACCCGGGAATAGGGATTTTTTCAAAAACTCTTTTTCCGCCGGTTAAGTTGTTGAGGGCTGATTTCTTGTCCTGTGATAAAAACCCTTCTGTTTCGACCGCCAAAGATTTCAGAGGAGCATTTGCAACCGTTGGGGACCATTTTTGAGTGAATTGCTGAAAGTCAGATTTTTTCTGTAATTGTGACCCCGGGGCTTAGGAATTTTTTCAAAAAATCTTTTTCCGCCGGTTAAGTTGTCGAAGGCTAATTTCTTGTCCTGTGATAAAAAGCCTTCTATTTGGACCTCCAATCCTTTTAGGGGAGCATTTGCAACCGTTGGGGAGCATTTTTGAGTGAATTGCTGAAAGTCAGATTTTTTCTGGAATTGTGACCCCGGGGCTTAGGAATTTTTTCAAAAAATCTTTTTCCGCTGGTTAAGTTGTCGAAGGCTAATTTCTTGTCCTGTGATAAAAAGCCTTCTATTTGGACCGCCAATCCTTTCAGGGGAGCATTTGCAACCGTTGGGGACCATTTTTGAGTGAATTGCTGAAAGTCAGATTTTTGTTGAAATTGTGACGCCGGGGCTTAGGGATTTTTTCAAAAAATCTTTTTCCGCCGGTTAAGTTGTCGAAGGCTAATTTCTTGTCCTGTGATAAAAACCCTTCTGTTTCGACCGCCAAAGATTTCAGAGGAGCATTTGCAACCGTTGGGGACCATTTTTGAGTGAATTGCTGAAAGTCAGATTTTTTCTGGAATTGTGACCCCGGGGCATAGGGATTTTTTCAAAAAATCTATTTCCGCCGGTTAATTTGTCGAGGGCTGATTTCTTGTCCTGTGATAAAAAGCCTTCTGTTTCGACCGCCAAACCTTTTAGGGGAGCATTTGCAACCGTTGGGGACCATTTTTGAGTGAATTGCTGAAAGTCAGATTTTGGCTGAAATTTTGACCCCGGGTCTTAGGGATTTTTTCAAAAAATCTTTTTCCGCCGGTAAAGTTGTTGAGGGCTGATTTCTTGTCCTGTGATAAAAACCCTTCTATTTCGACCGCCAAAGATTTCAGAGGAGCATTTGCAACCGTTGGGGACCATTTTTGAGTGAATTGCTGAAAGTCAGATTTTTTCTGAAATTGTGACCCCGGGGCTTAGGGATTTTTTCAAAAAATCTATTTCCGCCGGTTAATTTGTCGAGGGATAATTTCTTGTCCTGTGATAAAAACCCTTCTGTTTCGACCGCCAAAGATTTCAGAGGAGCATTTGCAACCGTTGGGGACCATTTTTGAGTGAATTGCTGAAAGTCAGATTTTTTCTGAAATTGAGACCCCGGGCATAGGGATTTTTTCAAAAACTCTTTTTCCGCCGGTTAAGTTGTTGAGGGCTGATTTCTTGTCCTGTGATAAAAACCCCTCTGTTTCGACCGCCAAAGATTTCAAAGGAGCATTTGCAACCGTTGGGGACCATTTTTGAGTGAATTGCTGAAAGTCAGATGTTTTCTGGAATTGTGACCCCGGGGCATAGGGATTTTTTCAAAAAATCTATTTCCGCCGGTTAATTTGTCGAGGGCTGATTTCTTGTCCTGTGATAAAAACCCTTCTGTTTCGACCGCCAAACCTTTTAGGGGAGCATTTGCAACCGTTGGGGACCATTTTTGAGTGAATTGCTGAAAGTCAGATTTTTTCTGGAATTGTGACCCCGGGGCTTAGGAATTTTTTCAAAAAATCTTTTTCCGCCGGTTAAGTTGTCGAAGGCTAATTTCTTGTCCTGTGATAAAAAGCCTTCTATTTGGACCGCCAATCCTTTCAGGGGAGCATTTGCAACCGTTGGGGACCATTTTTGAGTGAATTGCTGAAAGTCAGATTTTTTCTGAAATTGTAACCCCGGGGCTTAGGGATTTTTTCAAAAACTCTTTTTGCGCCGGTTAAGTTGTCGAGGGATAATTTCTTGTCCTGTGATAAAAAGCCTTCTCTTTTGACCGCCAATCCTTTCAGGGGAGCATTTGCAACCGTTGGGGACCATTTTTGAGTGAATTGCTGAAAGTCAGATTTTTTCTGGAATTGTGACCCCGGGGCATAGGGATTTTTTCAAAAAATCTATTTCCGCCGGTTAATTTGTCGAGGGCTGATTTCTTGTCCTGTGATAAAAAGCCTTCTGTTTCGACCGCCAAACCTTTTAGGGGAGCATTTGCAACCCTTGGGGACCATTTTTGAGTGAATTGCTGAAAGTCAGATTTTTTCTGGAATTGTGACCCCGGGGCTTAGGAATTTTTTCAAAAAATCTTTTTCCGCCGGTTAAGTTGTCGAAGGCTAATTTCTTGTCCTGTGATAAAAAGCCTTCTACTTGGACCGCCAATCCTTTCAGGGGAGCATTTGCAACCGTTGGGGACCATTTTTGAGTGAATTGCTGAAAGTCAGATTTTTTCTGAAATTGTAACCCCGGGGCTTAGGGATTTTTTCAAAAACTCTTTTTGCGCCGGTTAAGTTGTCGAGGGATAATTTCTTGTCCTGTGATAAAAACCCTTCTGTTTCGACCACCAAACCTTTTAGGGGAGCATTTGCAACCGTTGGGGACCATTTTTGAGTGAATTGCTGAAAGTCAGATTTTTGTTGAAATTGTGACGCCGGGGCTTAGGGATTTTTTCAAAAAATCTTTTTCCGCCGGTTAAGTTGTCGAAGGCTAATTTCTTGTCCTGTGATAAAAAGCCTTCTCTTTTGACCGCCAATCCTTTCAGGGGAGCATTTGCAACCGTTGGGGACCATTTTTGAGTGAATTGCCAAAAGTCAGATTTTTTCGGAAATTGAGACCCCGGGGCTTAGGGATTTTTTCAAAAAATCTATTTCCGCCGGTTAAGTTGTCGAGGGCTGATTTCTTGTCCTGTGATAAAAAGCCTTCTATTTCAACCGCCAATCCTTTCAGGGGAGCATTTGCAACCGTTGGGGACCATTTCTGAGTGAATTGCTGAAAGTCAGATTTTTTCTGAAACTGTGACCCCGGAGCTTAGGGATTTTTTCAAAAAAGTCTTCTCGAGGGCTGATTTCTTGTCCTGTGATAAAAACCCTTCTGTTTCTATCGCCAAACCTTTTAGGGGAGCATTTGCAACCGTTGGGGATCATTTTTGAGTGAATTGCTGAAAGTCAGATTTTTGCTGAAATGGTGACCCCGGGGCTTAGGGATTTTTTCAAAAAATATATTTCCGCCGGTTAAGTTGTCGAAGGCTAATTTCTTGTCCTGTGATAAAAACCCTTCTGTTTTGACCGCCAATCCTTTTAGGGGAGCATTTGCAACCGTTGGGGACCATTTTTGAGTGAATTGCTGAAAGTCAGATTTTTTCTGAAATTGTGACCCCGGGGCTTAGGGATTTTTTCAAAAAATCTTTTTCCGCCGGTTAAGTTGTCGAAGGCTAATTTCTTGTCCTGTGATAAAAACCCTTCTGTTTCGACCGCCAAACCTTTTAGGGGAGCATTTGCAACCGTTGGGGCCATATTTGAGTGAATTGCTGAAAGTCAGATTTTTGCTGAAATTGTGACCCCGGGGCTTAGGGATTTTTTCAAAAACTCTTTTTCCGCCGGTTAAGTTGTCGAGGGATAATTTCTTGTCCCTTGATAAAAACCCTTCTGTTTCGACCGCCAAAACATTTAGGGGAGCATTTGCAACCGTTGGGGACCATTTTTGAGTGAATTGCTGAAAGTCAGATTTTTGCTGAAATTGTGACCCCGGGGCTTAGGGATTTTTTCAAAAACTCTTTTTCCGCCGATTAAGTTGTCGAGGGCTGATTTTTAGTCCTGTGATAAAAAGCCTTCTGTTTTGAGCGCCAAACCTTTCAGGTCAGCAGTTGCAACCGTTGGGGACCATTTTTGAGTGAATTGCTGAAAGTCAGATTTTTGCTGAAATTGTGACCCCGGGGCTGAGGGATTTTTTCAAAAAAGTCTTGCCCGCCGCTTAAGTTGTCGAGGGCTGATTTCTTGTCCTGTGATAAAAACCCTTCTGTTTCGACCGCCAAACCTTTCAGTGGAGCATTTGCAACCTTTGGGCACCATTTCTGAGTGAATTGCCAAAAGTCAGATTTCTGCTGAAATTGTGACCCCGGGGCTTAGGGATTTTTTCAAAAAATCTTTTTCCGCCGGTTAAGTTGTCGAGGGATGATTTCTTGTCCTGTGATAAAAAGTCTTCTGTTTTGACCGCCAAACCTTTCAGGTCAGCATTTGCAACCTTTGGGCACCATTTTTGAGTGAATTTGCCAAAAGTAAGATTTTTGTTGAAATTGTGACCCCGGGGCTCAGGCATTTTTTAAAAACTCCTTTTCCGCCGGTTAAGTTGTCGAGGGATGATTTCTTGTCCTGTAATAAAAAACCTTCTATTTTGACCGCCAAACCTTTTAGGGGAGCATTTGCAACCGTTGGGGACCATTTTTGAGTGAATTGCTGAAAGTCAGATTTTTTCTGAAACTGTGACCCCGGGGCTGAGGGATTTTTTGAAAAAAGTCTTGTCCGCCTCTTAAGTTGTCGATGGCTTATTTCTTGTCCTGTGATAAAAACACTTCTGTTTCGACCGCCAAACCTTTCAGTGGAGCATTTGCAACCTTTGGGCACCATTTTTGAGTGAATTGCCAAAAGTCAGATTTTTGCTGAAATTGTGACCCCCCCGGCGCTTAGGGATTTTTTCAAAAAATATTTTTCCGCCCGTTAAGTTGTCGAGGGCTAATTTCTTGTCCTGTGATAAAAAGCCTCCTGGTTTAAACGCCAAACATTTCAGTGCAGCATTTGCAACCTTTGGGCACCATTTTTGAGTGAATTGCCGAAAGTCAGATTTTTTTTGAAATTGTGACCCCGGGGCTTAGGGATTTTTTCCCAAAAAAAATTTCTGCGGGTTAAGTTGTTGAGGGCTGATTTCTTGTCCTGAGATAAAAAGCCTTCTATTTTGACCGCCAAACCTTTTAGGGGAGCATTTGCAACCGTTCGGCAAAATTTTTGAGTGAATTGCTGAAAGTCAGTTTTTTTCTGAAATTGTGACCCTGGGGCTTAGGGATTTTTTCAAAAAATCTTTTTCCACCGCTTAAGTTGTTGAGGGCTGATTTCTTGTCCTGTAATAAAAAGCATTCTGTTTTAACCGCCAAACCTTTTAGGGGAGCATTTGGAACCGTTGGGGACCATTTTTGAGTGAATTGCTGAAAGTCACATTTTTGTTGAAATTGTGACCCCGGGGCTCAGGCATTTTTTCAAAAACTCTTTTTTCGCCGGTTAAGTTGTTGAGGGCTGATTTCTTGTCTTGTAATAAAAAGCATTCTGTTTTAACCGCCAAACCTTTTAGGGGAGCATTTGCAACCCTTGGGGACCATTTTTGAGTGAATTGCTGAAAGTCAGATTTTTTCTGAAATTGTGACCCCGGGGCTTAGGGATTTTTTCAAAAAATCTTTTTCCGCCGGTTAAGTTGTTGAGGGCTGATTTCTTGTCCTGTGATAAAAACCCTTCTGTTTAGACCGGCAAACCTTTTAGGGGAACATTTGCAACCGTTGGGGACCATTTTTGAGTGAATTGCTGAAAGTCAGATTTTTCCTGAAATTGTGACGCCCCCGGGGCTTAGGGATTTTTTCAAAAAATATTTTTCCGCCCGTTAAGTTGTCGAGGGCTAATTTCTTGTCCTGTGATAAAAAGCCTCCTGGTTTAAACGCCAAACATTTCAGTGCAGCATTTGCAACCTTTGGGCACCATTTTTGAGTGAATTGCCGAAAGTCAGATTTTTTTTGAAATTGTGACCCCGGGGCTTAGGGATTTTTTCCCAAAAAAAATTTCTGCGGGTTAAGTTGTTGAGGGCTGATTTCTTGTCCTGAGATAAAAAGCCTTCTATTTTGACCGCCAAACCTTTTAGGGGAGCATTTGCAACCGTTCGGCACAATTTTTGAGTGAATTGCTGAAAGTCAGTTTTTTTCTGAAATTGTGACCCCGGGGCTTAGGGATTTTTTCAAAAAATCTTTTTCCACCGCTTAAGTTGTTGAGGGCTGATTTCTTGTCCTGTAATAAAAAGCATTCTGTTTTAACCGCCAAACCTTTTAGGGGAGCATTTGGAACCGTTGGGGACCATTTTTGAGTGAATTGCTGAAAGTCACATTTTTGTTGAAATTGTGACCCCGGGGCTCAGGCATTTTTTCAAAAACTCTTTTTCCGCTGGTTAAGTTGTTGAGGGCTGATTTCTTGTCTTGTAATAAAAAGCATTCTGTTTTAACCGCCAAACCTTTTAGGGGAACATTTGCAACCGTTGGGGACCATTTTTGAGTGAATTGCTGAAAGTCAGATTTTTCCTGAAATTGTGACCCCGGGGCTTAGGGATTTTTTCAAAAATTCTTTTTCCGCCGGTTAAGTTGTCGAGGGCTGATTTCTTGTCCTGTGATAAAAACCCTTCTGTTTCGACCGCCAAACCTTTTAGGGGAGCATTTGCAACCGTTGGGGACCATTTTTGAGTGAATTGCTGAAAGTCAGATTTTGGCTGAAATTTTGACCCCGGGTCTTAGGGATTTTTTCAAAAAATCTTTTTCCGCCGGTAAAGTTGTTGAGGGTTGATTTCTTGTCCTGTGATAAAAACCCTTCTATTTCGACCGCCAAAGATTTCAGAGGAGCATTTGCAACCGTTGGGGACCATTTTTGAGTGAATTGCTGAAAGTCAGATTTTTTCTGAAATTGTGACCCCGGGGCTTAGGGATTTTTTCAAAAAATCTATTTCCGCCGGTTAATTTGTCGAGGGATAATTTCTTGTCCTTTGATAAAAACCCTTCTGTTTCGACCGCCAAAGATTTCAGAGGAGCATTTGCAACCGTTGGGGACCATTTTTGAGTGAATTGCTGAAAGTCAGATTTTTTCTGAAATTGAGACCCCGGGAATAGGGATTTTTTCAAAAACTCTTTTTCCGCCGGTTAAGTTGTTGAGGGCTGATTTCTTGTCCTGTGATAAAAACCCTTCTGTTTCGACCGCCAAAGATTTCAGAGGAGCATTTGCAACCGTTGGGGACCATTTTTGAGTGAATTGCTGAAAGTCAGATTTTTTCTGTAATTGTGACCCCGGGGCTTAGGAATTTTTTCAAAAAATCTTTTTCCGCCGGTTAAGTTGTCGAAGGCTAATTTCTTGTCCTGTGATAAAAAGCCTTCTATTTGGACCTCCAATCCTTTTAGGGGAGCATTTGCAACCGTTGGGGAGCATTTTTGAGTGAATTGCTGAAAGTCAGATTTTTTCTGGAATTGTGACCCCGGGGCTTAGGAATTTTTTCAAAAAATCTTTTTCCGCTGGTTAAGTTGTCGAAGGCTAATTTCTTGTCCTGTGATAAAAAGCCTTCTATTTGGACCGCCAATCCTTTCAGGGGAGCATTTGCAACCGTTGGGGACCATTTTTGAGTGAATTGCTGAAAGTCAGATTTTTGTTGAAATTGTGACGACGGGGCTTAGGGATTTTTTCAAAAAATCTTTTTCCGCCGGTTAAGTTGTCGAAGGCTAATTTCTTGTCCTGTGATAAAAACCCTTCTGTTTCGACCGCCAAAGATTTCAGAGGAGCATTTGCAACCGTTGGGGACCATTTTTGAGTGAATTGCTGAAAGTCAGATTTTTTCTGGAATTGTGACCCCGGGGCATAGGGATTTTTTCAAAAAATCTATTTCCGCCGGTTAATTTGTCGAGGGCTGATTTCTTGTCCTGTGATAAAAAGCCTTCTGTTTCGACCGCCAAACCTTTTAGGGGAGCATTTGCAACCGTTGGGGACCATTTTTGAGTGAATTGCTGAAAGTCAGATTTTTTCTGGAATTGTGACCCCGGGGCTTAGGAATTTTTTCAAAAAATCTTTTTCCGCCGGTTAAGTTGTCGAAGGCTAATTTCTTGTCCTGTGATAAAAAGCCTTCTATTTGGACCGCCAATCCTTTCAGGGGAGCATTTGCAACCGTTGGGGACCATTTTTGAGTGAATTGCCAAAAGTCAGATTTTTTCTGAAATTGTGACCCCGGGGCTTAGGGATTTTTTCAAAAAATCTATTTCCGCCGGTTAAGTTGTCGAGGGCTGATTTCTTGTCCTGTGATAAAAAGCCTTCTATTTCAACCGCCAATCCTTTCAGGGGAGCATTTGCAACCGTTGGGGACCATTTCTGAGTGAATTGCTGAAAGTTAGATTTTTTCTGAAACTGTGACCCCGGAGCTTAGGGATTTTTTCAAAAAAGTCTTGTCGAGGGCTGATTTCTTGTCCTGTGATAAAAACCCTTCTGTTTCGACCGCCAAACCTTTTAGGGGAGCATTTGCAACCGTTGGGGACCATATTTGAGTGAATTGCTGAAAGTCAGATTTTTGCTGAAATTGTGACCCCGGGGCTTAGGGATTTTTTCAAAAACTCTTTTTCCGCCGGTTAAGTTGTCGAGGGATAATTTATTGTCCTGTGATAAAAACCCTTCTGTTTCGACCGCCAAAACTTTTAGGGGAGCATTTGCAACCGTTGGGGACCATTTTTGAGTGAATTGCTGAAAGTCAGATTTTTGCTGAAATTGTGACCCCGGGGCTTAGGGATTTTTTCAAAAACTCTTTTTCCGCCGATTAAGTTGTCGAGGGCTGATTTTTAGTCCTGTGATAAAAAGCCTTCTGTTTTGAGCGCCAAACCTTTCAGGTCAGCAGTTGCAACCGCTGGGGACCATTTTTGAGTGAATTGCTGAAAGTCAGATTTTTCCTGAAATTGTGACCCCGGGGCTGAGGGATTTTTTCAAAAAAGTCTTGCCCGCCGCTTAAGTTGTCGAGGGCTGATTTCTTGTCCTGTGATAAAAACCCTTCTGTTTCGACCGCCAAACCTTTCAGTGGAGCATTTGCAACCTTTGGGCACCATTTTTGAGTGAATTGCCAAAAGTCAGATTTTTGCTGAAATTGTGACCCCGGGGCTTAGGGATTTTTTCAAAAAATCTTTTTCCGCAGGTTAAGTTGTCGAGGGATGATTTCTTGTCCTGTGATAAAAAGTCTTCTGTTTTGACCGCCAAACCTTTCAGGTCAGCATTTGCAACCTTTGGGCACCATTTTTGAGTGAATTTGCCAAAAGTAAGATTTTTGTTGAAATTGTGACCCCGGGGCTCAGGCATTTTTTAAAAACTCCTTTTCCGCCGGTTAAGTTGTCGAGGGATGATTTCTTGTCCTGTAATAAAAAACCTTCTATTTTGACCGCCAAACCTTTTAGGGGAGCATTTGCAACCGTTGGGCACCATTTTTGAGTAAATTGCTGAAAGTCAGATTTTTGCTGAAACTGTGACCCCGGGGCTTAGGGATTTTTTCAAAAAATCTTTTTCCGCCGTTTAAGTTGTCGAGGGCTGATTTCTTGTCCTGTGATAAAAAGCCTTCTGTTTCGACCGCCAATCCTTTCAGGGGAGCATTTGCAACCGTTGGGGACCATTTTTGAGTGAATTGCTGAAAGTCAGATTTTTTCTGAAACTGTGACCCCGGGGCTGAGGGATTTTTTCAAAAAAGTCTTGTCGAGGGCTGATTTCTTGTCCTGTGATAAAAACCCTTCTGTTTTGACCGCCAAACCTTTTAGGGGAGCATTTGCAACTGTTGGGGATCATTTTTGAGTGAATTGCTGAAAGTCAGATTTTTGCTGAAATGGTGACCCCGGGGCTTAGGGATTTTTTCAAAAATTCTTTTTCCGCCGGTTAAGTTGTCGAGGGATAATTTCTGGTCCTGTGATAAAAACCCTTCTGTTTCGACCGCCAAACTTTTTAGGGGAGCATTTGCAACCGTTGGGGACCATTTTTGAGTGAATTGCTGAAAGTCAGATTTTGGCTGAAATTTTGACCCCGGGTCTTAGGGATTTTTTCAAAAAATCTTTTTCCGCCGGTAAAGTTGTTGAGGGCTGATTTCTTGTCCTGTGATAAAAACCCTTCTATTTCGACCGCCAAAGATTTCAGAGGAGCATTTGCAACCGTTGGGGACCATTTTTGAGTGAATTGCTGAAAGTCAGATTTTTTCTGAAATTGTGACCCCGGGGCTTAGGGATTTTTTCAAAAAATCTATTTCCGCCGGTTAATTTGTCGAGGGATAATTTCTTGTCCTGTGATAAAAACCCTTCTGTTTCGACCGCCAAAGATTTCAGAGGAGCATTTGCAACCGTTGGGGACCATTTTTGAGTGAATTGCTGAAAGTCAGATTTTTTCTGAAATTGAGACCCCGGGCATAGGGATTTTTTCAAAAACTCTTTTTCCGCCGGTTAAGTTGTTGAGGGCTGATTTCTTGTCCTGTGATAAAAACCCTTCTGTTTCGACCGCCAAAGATTTCAGAGGAGCATTTGCAACCGTTGGGGACCATTTTTGAGTGAATTGCTGAAAGTCAGATTTTTTCTGTAATTGTGGCCCCGGGGCTTAGGAATTTTTTCAAAAAATCTTTTTCCGCCGGTTAAGTTGTCGAAGGCTAATTTCTTGTCCTGTGATAAAAAGCCTTCTATTTGGACCGCCAATCCTTTCAGGGGAGCATTTGCAACCGTTGGGGACCATTTTTGAGTGAATTGCTGAAAGTCAGATTTTTTCTGGAATTGTGACCCCGGGGCATAGGGATTTTTTCAAAAAATCTATTTCCGCCGGTTAAGTTGTCGCAGGCTGATTTCTTGTCCTGTGATAAAAAGCCTTCTGTTTCGACCGCCAAACCTTTTAGGGGAGCATTTGCAACCGTTGGGGACCATTTTTGAGTGAATTGCTGAAAGTCAGATTTTTTCTGGAATTGTGACCCCGGGGCTTAGGAATTTTTTCAAAAAATCTTTTTCCGCCGGTTAAGTTGTCGAAGGCTAATTTCTTGTCCTGTGATAAAAAGCCTTCTATTTGGACCGCCAATCCTTTCAGGGGAGCATTTGCAACCGTTGGGGACCATTTTTGAGTGAATTGCTGAAAGTCAGATTTTTGTTGAAATTGTGACGCCGGGGCTTAGGGATTTTTTCAAAAAATCTTTTTCCGCCGGTTAAGTTGTCGAAGGCTAATTTCTTGTCCTGTGATAAAAACCCTTCTGTTTCGACCGCCAAAGATTTCAGAGGAGAATTTGCAACCGTTGGGGACCATTTTTGAGTGAATTGCTGAAAGTCAGATTTTTTCTGGAATTGTGACCCCGGGGCATAGGGATTTTTTCAAAAAATCTATTTCCGCCGGTTAATTTGTCGAGGGCTGATTTCTTGTCCTGTGATAAAAAGCCTTCTCTTTTGACCGCCAAACCTTTTAGGGGAGCATTTGCAACCGTTGGGGATCATTTTTGAGTGAATTGCTGAAAGTCAGATTTTTGCTGAAATTGTGACCCCCGGGGCTTAGGGATTTTTTCAAAAAATCTTTTTCCGCCGGTTAAGTTGTCGAAGGCTAATTTCTTGTCCTGTGATAAAAAGCCTTCTATTTTGACCGCCAAACCTTTCAGGTCAGCATTTGCAACCTTTGGGCACCATTTTTGAGTGAATTTGCCAAAAGTAAGATTTTTGTTGAAATTGTGACCCCGGGGCTCAGGCATTTTTTAAAAACTCCTTTTCCGCCGGTTAAGTTGTCGAGGGATGATTTCTTGTCCTGTAATAAAAAACCTTCTTTTTTGACCGCCAAACCTTTTAGGGGAGCATTTGCAACCGTTGGGCACCATTTTTGAGTAAATTGCTGAAAGTCAGATTTTTGCTGAAACTGTGACCCCGGGGCTTAGGGATTTTTTCAAAAACTCCTTTTCCGCCGGTTAAGTTGTTGAGGGCTGATTTCTTGTCCTGTGATAAAAACCCTTCTGTTTCGACCGCCAAAGATTTCAGAGGAGCATTTGCAACCGTTGGGGACCATTTTTGAGTGAATTGCTGAAAGTGAGATTTTTTCTGAAACTGTGACCCCGGGGCTGAGGGATTTTTTGAAAAAAGTCTTGTCCGCCTCTTAAGTTGTCGATGGCTGATTTCTTGTCCTGTGATAAAAACACTTCTGTTTCGACCGCCAAACCTTTCAGTGGAGCATTTGCAACCTTTGGGCACCATTTTTGAGTGAATTGCCAAAATCAGATTTTTGCTGAAATTGTGACCCCCCCGGATCTTAGGGATTTTTTAAAAAAATATTTTTCCGCCCGTTAAGTTGTCGAGGGCTAATTTCTTGTCCTGTGATAAAAAGCCTTCTGGTTTAACCGCCAAACCTTTCAGTGCAGCATTTGCAACCTTTGGGCACCATTTTTGAGTGAATTGCCGAAAGTCAGATTTTTTTTGAAATTGTGACCCCGGGGCTTAGGGATTTTTTCCCAAAAAAAATTTCTGCGGGTTAAGTTGTTGAGGGCTGATTTCTTGTCCTGAGATAAAAAGCCTTCTATTTTGACCGCCAAACCTTTTAGGGGAGCATTTGCAACCGTTGGGCACCATTTTTGAGTGAATTGCTGAAAGTCAGTTTTTTTTCTGAAATTGTGACCAGGGGCTTAGGGATTTTTTCAAAAAATCTTTTTCCGCCGCTTAAGTTGTTGAGGGCTGATTTCTTGTCCTGTGATAAAATCCCTTCTGTTTCGACCGCCAATCCTTTCGGTGGAGCATTTGCAACCTTTTGGCATCATTTTTGAGTGAATTGCCAAAAGTCAGATTTTTGCTGAAATTGTGACCCCGGGGCTTAGGGATTTTTTCAAAAAATATTTTTCCGCCGGTTAAGTTGTCGAGTGCTGATTTCTTGTCCTGTGATAAAAAGCCTTCTGTTTTGACCGCCAAACCTTTCAGTGGAGCATTTGAAACCTTTGGGCACCATTTTGGAGTGAATTGCCAAAAGTCAGATTTTTTTCTGAAATTGTGACCCCGGGGCTGAGGGATTTTTTCAAAAAATCTTTTTCCACCGCTTAAGTTGTTGAGGGCTGATTTCTTGTCCTATAATAAAAAGCATTCTGTTTTAACCGCCAAACCTTTTAGGGGAGCATTTCCAACCGTTGGGGACCATTTTTGAGTGAATTGCTGAAAGTCACAATTTTGTTGAAATTGTGACCCCGGGGCTCAGGCATTTTTTCAAAAACTCTTTTTCCGCCGGTTAAGTTGTTGAGGGCTGATTTCTTGTCTTGTAATAAAGAGCATTCTGTTTTAACCGCCAAACCTTTTAGGGGAGCATTTGCAACCATTGGGGACCATTTTTGAGTGAATTGCTGAAAGTCAGATTTTTTCTGAAATTGTGACCCCGGGGCTTAGGGATTTTTTCAAAAAATCTTTTTCCGCCGGTTAAGTTGATGAGGGCTGATTTCTTGTCCTGTGATAAAAAGCCTTCTGTTTCGACCGGCAAACCTTTTAGGGGAACATTTGCAACCGTTGGGGACCATTTTTGAGTGAATTGCTGAAAGTCAGATTTTTTCTGAAATTGTGACCCCGGGGCTTAGGGATTTTTTCAAAAAATCCATTTCCGCCGGATAATTTGTCGAGGGATAATTTCTTGTCCTGTGATAAAAACCCTTCTATTTCGACTGCCAAAGATTTCAGAGGAGCATTTGCAACCGTTGGGGACCATTTTTGAGTGAATTGCTGAAAGTCAGATTTTTTCTGAAATTGAGACCCCGGGCATAGGGATTTTTTCAAAAACTCTTTTTCCGCCGGTTAAGTTGTTGAGGGCTGATTTCTTGTGCTGTGATAAAAACCCTTCTGTTTCGACCACCAAACCTTTTAGGGGAGCATTTGCAACCGTTGGGGACCATTTTTGAATGAATTGCTGAAAGTCAGATTTTTTCTGAAATTGTCACCCCGGGGCTTAGGGATTTTTTCAAAAAATCTTTTTCCGCCGGTTAAGTTGTTGAGGGCTGATTTCTTGTGCTGTGATAAAAACCCTTCTGTTTCGACCGCCAATCCTTTCAGGGGAGCATTTGCAACCGTTGGGGACCATTTTTGAGTGAATTGCCAAAAGTCAGATTTTTTCTGAAATTGTGACCCCGGGGCTTAGGGATTTTTTCAAAAAATCTATTTCCGCCGGTTAAGTTGTCGAGGGCTGATTTCTTGTCCTGTGATAAAAAGCCTTCTATTTCAACCGCCAATCCTTTCAGGGGAGCAGTTGCAACCGTTGGGGACCATTTCTGAGTGAATTGCTGAAAGTCATATTTTTTCTGAAACTGTGACCCCGGAGCTTAGGGATTTTTTCAAAAAAGTCTTGTCGAGGGCTGATTTCTTGTCCTGTGATAAAAACCCTTCTGTTTCGATCGCCAAACCTTTCAGTGGAGCATTTGCAACCTTTGGGCACCATTTTTGAGTGAATTGCCAAAAGTCAGATTTTTTCTGAAATTGTGACCCCGGGGCTTAGGGATTTTTTCAAAAACTCTTTTTCCGCCGGTTAAGTTGTCGATGGCTAATTTCTTGTCCTGTAATAAAAAGCATTCTCTTTTAACCGCCAAACCTTTTAGGGGAGCATTTGCAACCGTTGGGGATCATTTTTGAGTGAATTGCTGAAAGTCAGATTTTTGCTGAAATGGTGACCCCGGGGCTTAGGGATTTTTTCAAAAAATCTATTTCCGCCGGTTAAGTTGTCGAAGGCTAATTTCTTGTCCTGTGATAAAAAGCCTTCTGTTTCGACCGCCAAACCTTTTAGGGGAGCATTTGCAACCGTTGGGGACCATTTTTGAGTGAATTGCTGAAAGTCAGATTTTTGCTGAAATTGTGACCCTGGGGCTTAGGGATTTTTTCAAAAAATCTTTTTCCGCCGGTTAAGTTGTCGAAGGCTAATTTCTTGTCCTGTGATAAAAACCCTTCTGTTTCGACCGCCAAACCTTTTAGGGTAGCATTTGCAACCCTTGGGGACCATTTTTGAGTGAATTGCTGAAAGTCAGATTTTTTCTGAAATTGTGACCCCGGGACTTAGGGATTTTTTCAAAAACTCTTTTTCCGCCGGTTAAGTTGTCGAGGGCTGATTTCTTGTCCTGTGATAAAAACCCTTCTGCTTCGACTGCCAAACCTTACAGTGGAGCATTTGCAACCTTTGGGCACCATTTTTGAGTGAATTGCCAAAAGTCAGATTTTTTCTGAAATTGTGACCCCGGGGCTTAGGGATTTTTTCAAAAAATCTTTTTCCGCCGGTTAAGTTGTCGAAGGCTAATTTCTTGTCCTGTGATAAAAAGCCTTCTGTTTCGACCGCCAAAGATTTCAGGGGAGCATTTGCAACCGTTGGGGACCATTTTTGAGTGAATTGCTGAAAGTCAGATTTTTTCTGGAATTGTGACCCCGGGGCATAGGGATTTTTTCAAAAAATCTATTTCCGCCGGTTAATTTGTCGAGGGCTGATTTCTTGTCCTGTGATAAAAAGCCTTCTGTTTCGACCGCCAAACCTTTTAGGGGAGCATTTGCAACCGTTGGGGACCATTTTTGAGTGAATTGCTGAAAGTCAGATTTTTTCTGGAATTGTGACCCCGGGGCTTAGGAATTTTTTCAAAAAATCTTTTTCCGCCGGTTAAGTTGTCGAAGGCTAATTTCTTGTCCTGTGATAAAAAGCCTTCTATTTGGACCGCCAATCCTTTCAGGGGAGCATTTGCAACCGTTGGGGACCATTTCTGAGTGAATTGCCAAAAGTCAGATTTTTGCTGAAATTGTGACCCCGGGGCTTAGGGATTTTTTCAAAAAATCTTTTTCCGCCGGTTAAGTTGTCGAGGGATGATTTCTTGTACTGTGATAAAAAGCCTTCTGTTTTGACCGCCAAACCTTTCAGGTCAGCATTTGCAACCTTTGGGCACCATTTTTGAGCGAATTTGCCAAAAGTAAGATTTTTGTTGAAATTGTGACCCCGGGGCTCAGGCATTTTTTAAAAACTCCTTTTCCGCCGGTTAAGTTGTCGAGGGATGATTTCTTGTCCTGTAATAAAAAACCTTCTTTTTTGACCGCCAAACCTTTTAGGGGAGCATTTGCAACCGTTGGGCACCATTTTTGAGTAAATTGCTGAAAGTCAGATTTTTGCTGAAACTGTGACCCCGGGGCTTAGGGATTTTTTCAAAAACTCCTTTTCCGCCGGTTAAGTTGTTGAGGGCTGATTTCTTGTCCTGTGATAAAAACCCTTCTGTTTCGACCGCCAAAGATTTCAGAGGAGCATTTGCAACCGTTGGGGACCATTTTTGAGTGAATTGCTGAAAGTGAGATTTTTTCTGAAACTGTGACCCCGGGGCTGAGGGATTTTTTGAAAAAAGTCTTGTCCGCCTCTTAAGTTGTCGATGGCTGATTTCTTGTCCTGTGATAAAAACACTTCTGTTTCGACCGCCAAACCTTTCAGTGGAGCATTTGCAACCTTTGGGCACCATTTTTGAGTGAATTGCCAAAATCAGATTTTTGCTGAAATTGTGACCCCCCCGGATCTTAGGGATTTTTTAAAAAAATATTTTTCCGCCCGTTAAGTTGTCGAGGGCTAATTTCTTGTCCTGTGATAAAAAGCCTTCTGGTTTAACCGCCAAACCTTTCAGTGCAGCATTTGCAACCTTTGGGCACCATTTTTGAGTGAATTGCCGAAAGTCAGATTTTTTTTGAAATTGTGACCCCGGGGCTTAGGGATTTTTTCCCAAAAAAAATTTCTGCGGGTTAAGTTGTTGAGGGCTGATTTCTTGTCCTGAGATAAAAAGCCTTCTATTTTGACCGCCAAACCTTTTAGGGGAGCATTTGCAACCGTTGGGCACCATTTTTGAGTGAATTGCTGAAAGTCAGTTTTTTTCTGAAATTGTGACCAGGGGCTTAGGGATTTTTTCAAAAAATCTTTTTCCGCCGCTTAAGTTGTTGAGGGCTGATTTCTTGTCCTGTGATAAAATCCCTTCTGTTTCGACCGCCAATCCTTTCGGTGGAGCATTTGCAACCTTTTGGCATCATTTTTGAGTGAATTGCCAAAAGTCAGATTTTTGCTGAAATTGTGACCCCGGGGCTTAGGGATTTTTTCAAAAAATATTTTTCCGCCGGTTAAGTTGTCGAGTGCTGATTTCTTGTCCTGTGATAAAAAGCCTGCTGTTTTGACCGCCAAACCTTTCAGTGGAGCATTTGAAACCTTTGGGCACCATTTTGGAGTGAATTGCCAAAAGTCAGATTTTTTTCTGAAATTGTGACCCCGGGGCTGAGGGATTTTTTCAAAAAATCTTTTTCCACCGCTTAAGTTGTTGAGGGCTGATTTCTTGTCCTATAATAAAAAGCATTCTGTTTTAACCGCCAAACCTTTTAGGGGAGCATTTCCAACCGTTGGGGACCATTTTTGAGTGAATTGCTGAAAGTCACAATTTTGTTGAAATTGTGACCCCGGGGCTCAGGCATTTTTTCAAAAACTCTTTTTCCGCCGGTTAAGTTGTTGAGGGCTGATTTCTTGTCTTGTAATAAAGAGCATTCTGTTTTAACCGCCAAACCTTTTAGGGGAGCATTTGCAACCATTGGGGACCATTTTTGAGTGAATTGCTGAAAGTCAGATTTTTTCTGAAATTGTGACCCCGGGGCTTAGGGATTTTTTCAAAAAATCTTTTTCCGCCGGTTAAGTTGATGAGGGCTGATTTCTTGTCCTGTGATAAAAAGCCTTCTGTTTCGACCGGCAAACCTTTTAGGGGAACATTTGCAACCGTTGGGGACCATTTTTGAGTGAATTGCTGAAAGTCAGATTTTTTCTGAAATTGTGACCCCGGGGCTTAGGGATTTTTTCAAAAAATCCATTTCCGCCGGATAATTTGTCGAGGGATAATTTCTTGTCCTGTGATAAAAACCCTTCTATTTCGACTGCCAAAGATTTCAGAGGAGCATTTGCAACCGTTGGGGACCATTTTTGAGTGAATTGCTGAAAGTCAGATTTTTTCTGAAATTGAGACCCCGGGCATAGGGATTTTTTCAAAAACTCTTTTTCCGCCGGTTAAGTTGTTGAGGGCTGATTTCTTGTGCTGTGATAAAAACCCTTCTGTTTCGACCACCAAACCTTTTAGGGGAGCATTTGCAACCGTTGGGGACCATTTTTGAATGAATTGCTGAAAGTCAGATTTTTTCTGAAATTGTCACCCCGGGGCTTAGGGATTTTTTCAAAAAATCTTTTTCCGCCGGTTAAGTTGTTGAGGGCTGATTTCTTGTGCTGTGATAAAAACCCTTCTGTTTCGACCGCCAATCCTTTCAGGGGAGCATTTGCAACCGTTGGGGACCATTTTTGAGTGAATTGCCAAAAGTCAGATTTTTTCTGAAATTGTGACCCCGGGGCTTAGGGATTTTTTCAAAAAATCTATTTCCGCCGGTTAAGTTGTCGAGGGCTGATTTCTTGTCCTGTGATAAAAAGCCTTCTATTTCAACCGCCAATCCTTTCAGGGGAGCAGTTGCAACCGTTGGGGACCATTTCTGAGTGAATTGCTGAAAGTCATATTTTTTCTGAAACTGTGACCCCGGAGCTTAGGGATTTTTTCAAAAAAGTCTTGTCGACGGCTGATTTCTTGTCCTGTGATAAAAACCCTTCTGTTTCGATCGCCAAACCTTTCAGTGGAGCATTTGCAACCTTTGGGCACCATTTTTGAGTGAATTGCCAAAAGTCAGATTTTTTCTGAAATTGTGACCCCGGGGCTTAGGGATTTTTTCAAAAACTCTTTTTCCGCCGGTTAAGTTGTCGATGGCTAATTTCTTGTCCTGTAATAAAAAGCATTCTCTTTTAACCGCCAAACCTTTTAGGGGAGCATTTGCAACCGTTGGGGATCATTTTTGAGTGAATTGCTGAAAGTCAGATTTTTGCTGAAATGGTGACCCCGGGGCTTAGGGATTTTTTCAAAAAATCTATTTCCGCCGGTTAAGTTGTCGAAGGCTAATTTCTTGTCCTGTGATAAAAAGCCTTCTGTTTCGACCGCCAAACCTTTTAGGGGAGCATTTGCAACCGTTGGGGACCATTTTTGAGTGAATTGCTGAAAGTCAGATTTTTGCTGAAATTGTGACCCTGGGGCTTAGGGATTTTTTCAAAAAATCTTTTTCCGCCGGTTAAGTTGTCGAAGGCTAATTTCTTGTCCTGTGATAAAAACCCTTCTGTTTCGACCGCCAAACCTTTTAGGGTAGCATTTGCAACCCTTGGGGACCATTTTTGAGTGAATTGCTGAAAGTCAGATTTTTTCTGAAATTGTGACCCCGGGACTTAGGGATTTTTTCAAAAACTCTTTTTCCGCCGGTTAAGTTGTCGAGGGCTGATTTCTTGTCCTGTGATAAAAACCCTTCTGCTTCGACTGCCAAACCTTACAGTGGAGCATTTGCAACCTTTGGGCACCATTTTTGAGTGAATTGCCAAAAGTCAGATTTTTTCTGAAATTGTGACCCCGGGGCTTAGGGATTTTTTCAAAAAATCTTTTTCCGCCGGTTAAATTGTCGAAGGCTAATTTCTTGTCCTGTGATAAAAAGCCTTCTATTTTGACCGCCAATCCTTTCAGGGGAGCATTTCCAACCGTTGGGGACCATTTTTGAGTGAATTGCTGAAAGTCAGATTTTTTCTGAAATTGTGACCCCGGGGCTTAGGGATTTTTTCAAAAACTCTTTTTCGGCCGGTTAAGTTGTCGAGGGATAATTTCTTGTCCTGTGATAAAAAGCCTTCTGTTTCAACCGCCAATCCTTTCACGGGAGCATTTGCAAACGTTGGGGACCATTTCTGAGTGAATTGCTGAAAGTCAGATTTTTTCTGAAACTGTGACCCCGGGGCTGAGGGATTTTTTCAAAAAAGTCTTGTCCGCCGCTTAAGTTGTCGAGGGCTGATTTCTTGTCCTGTAATAAAAAGCATTCTCTTTTGACCGCCAAACCTTTTAGGGGAGCATTTGCAACCGTTGGGGATCATTTTTGAGTGAATTGCTGAAAGTCAGATTTTTGCTGAAATTGTGACCCCCGGGGCTTAGGGATTTTTTCAAAAAATCTTTTTCCGCCGGTTAAGTTGTCGAAGGCTAATTTCTTGTCCTGTGATAAAAAGCCTTCTATTTTGACCGCCAAACCTTTTAGGGGAGCATTTGCAACCGTTGGGGACCATTTTTGAGTGAATTGCTGAAAGTCAGATTTTTTCTGAAATTGTGACCCCGGGGCTTAGGGATTTTTTCAAAAAATCTTTTTCCGCCGGTTAAGTTGTCGAAGGCTAATTTCTTGTCCTGTGATAAAAAGCCTTATATTTTGACCGCCAATCCTTTCAGGGGAGCATTTGCAACCGTTGGGGACCATTTTTGAGTGAATTGCCAAAAGTCAGATTTTTTCTGAAATTGTGACCCCGGGGCTTAGGGATTTTTTCAAAAAATCTATTTCCGCCGGTTAAGTTGTCGAGGGCTGATTTCTCGTCCTGTGATAAAAACCCTTCTCTTTCGACCGCCAAACCTTACAGTGGAGCATTTGCAACCTTTGGGCACCATTTTTGAGTGAATTGCCAAAAGTCAGTTTTTTTCTGAAATTGTGACCCCGGGGCTTAGGGATTTTTTCAAAAAATCTTTTTCCGCTGGTTAAGTTGTTGAGGGCTGATTTCTTGTCCTGTGATAAAAAGCCTTCTGTTTCAACCGCCAATCCTTTCAGGGGAGCATTTGCAACCGTTGGGGACCATTTCCGAGTGAATTGCTGAAAGTCAGATTTTTTCTGAAACTGTGACCCCGGAGCTTAGGGATTTTTTCAAAAAAGTCTTGTCGAGGGCTGATTTCTTGTCCTGTGATAAAAACCCTTCTGTTTCGATCGCCAAACCTTTCAGTGGAGCATTTGCAAACTTTGGGCACCATTTTTGAGTGAATTGCCAAAAGTCAGATTTTTTCTGAAATTGTGACCCCGGGGCTCAGGGATTTTTTCAAAAACTCTTTTTCCGCCGGTTAAGTTGTCGAGGGCTAATTTCTTGTCCTGTAATAAAAAGCATTCTCTTTTAACCGCCAAACCTTTTAGGGGAGCATTTGCAACCGTTGGGGATCATTTTTGAGTGAATTGCTGAAAGTCAGATTTTTGCTGAAGTGGTGACCCCGAGGCTTAGCGATTTTTTCAAAATATCTATTTCCGCCGGTTAAATTGTCGAGGGCTGATTACTTGTCCTGTAATAAAAAACCTTCTGTTTTAACCGCCAAACCTTTTAGGGGAGCATTTGCAACCGTTGGGGACCATTTTTGAGTGAATTGCTGAAAGTCAGATTTTTGCTGAAATTGTGACCCCGGGGCTTAGGGATTTTTTCATAAAGTCTTTTTCCGCCGGTCAAGTTGTTGAGGGCTGATTTCTTGTCCTGTGATAAAAACTCTTCTGTTTCGACCGCCAAACCTTTTAGGGGAGCATTTGCAACCCTTGGGGACCATTTTTGAGTGAATTGCTGAAAGTCAGATTTTTTCTGAAATTGTGACCCCGGGGCTTAGGGATTTTTTCACAAACTCTTTTTCCGCCGGTTAAGTTGTCGAGGGATAATTTCTTGTCCTGTGATAAAAACCCTTCTGTTTCGACCGCCAAAACTTTTAGGGGAGCATTTGCAACCGTTGGGGACCATTTTTGAGTGAATTGCTGAAAGTCAGATTTTTGCTGAAATTGTGACCCCGGGGCTTAGGGATTTTTTCATAAACTCTTTTTCCGCCGGTCAAGTTGTTGAGGGCTGATTTCTTGTCCTGTGATAAAAACCCTTCTGTTTTGACCGCCAAACCTTTTAGGGGAGCATTTGCAACCGCTGGGGACCATTTTTGAGTGAATTGCTGAAAGTCAGATTTTTGCTGAAATTGTGACCCCGGGGCTTAGGGATTTTTTCAAAAAATCTTTTTCCGCCGGTTAAGTTGTCGAAGGCTAATTTCTTGTCCTGTGATAAAAAGCCTTCTGTTTCAACCGCCAATCCTTTCAGGGGAGCATTTGCAACCGTTGGGGACCATTTCTGAGTGAATTGCTGAAAGTCAGATTTTTTCTGAAACTGTGACCCTGGAGCTTAGGGATTTTTTCAAAAAAGTCTTGTCGAGGGCTGATTTCTTGTCCTGTGATAAAAACCCTTCTGTTTCGATCGCCAAACCTTTCAGTGGAGCATTTGCAACCTTTGGGCACCATTTTTGAGTGAATTGCCAAAAGTCAGATTTTTTCTGAAATTGTGACCCCGGGGCTTAGGGATTTTTTCAAAAACTCTTTTTCGGCCGGTTAAGTTGTCGAGGGATAATTTCTTGTCCTGTGATAAAAAGCCTTCTGTTTCAACCGCCAATCCTTTCACGGGAGCATTTGCAAACGTTGGGGACCATTTCTGAGTGAATTGCTGAAAGTCAGATTTTTTCTGAAACTGTGACCCCGGGGCTGAGGGATTTTTTCAAAAAAGTCTTGTCCGCCGCTTAAGTTGTCGAGGGCTGATTTCTTGTCCTGTGATAAAAACCCTTCTGTTTCGATCGCCAAACCTTTCAGTGGAGCATTTGCAACCTTTGGGCACCATTTTTGAGTGAATTGCCAAAAGTCAGATTTTTTCTGAAATTGTGACACCGGGGCTTAGGGATTTTTTTCAAAAACTCTTTTTCCGCCGGTTAAGTTGTCGAGGGCTAATTTCTTGTCCTGTAATAAAAAGCATTCTCTTTTAACCGCGAAACCTTTTAGGGGAGCATTTGCAACCGTTGGGGATCATTTTTGAGTGAATTGCTGAAAGTCAGATTTTTGCTGAAATTGTGACCCCCGGGGCTTAGGGATTTTTTCAAAAAATCTATTTCCGCCGGTTAAGTTGTCGAAGGCTAATTTCTTGTCCTGTGATAAAAAGCCTTCTGTTTCGACCGCCAAACCTTTTAGGGGAGCATTTGCAATAGTTGGGGACCATTTTTGAGTGAATGCTGAAAGTCAGATTTTTTCTGAAATTGTGACCCCGGGGCTTAGGGATTTTTTCAAAAAATCTTTTTCCGCCAGTTAAGTTGTCGAAGGCTAATTTCTTGTCCTGTGATAAAAACCCTTCTGTTTCGACCGCCAAAGATTTCAGAGGAGCATTTGCAACCGTTGGGGACCGTTTTTGAGTGAATTGCTGAAAGTCAGATTTTTTCTGAAATTGTGACCCCGGGGCTTAGGGATTTTTTCAAAAACTCTTTTTCCGCCGGTTAAGTTGTCGAGGGATAATTTCCTGTCCTGTGATAAAAAGCCTTCTGTTTCAACCGCCAATCCTTTCAAGGGAGCATTTGCAACCTTTGGGGACCATTTCTGAGTGAATTGCTGAAAGTCAGATTTTTTCTGAAATTGTGACCCCGGGGCTGAGGGATTTTTTCAAAAAAGTCTTGTCCGCCGCTTAAGTTGTCGAGGGCTGATTTCTTGTCCTGTGATAAAAACCCTTCTGTTTCGATCGCCAAACCTTTTAGGGGAGCATTTGCAACCTTTGGGCACCATTTTTGAGTGAATTGCCAAAAGTCAAATTTTTTCTGAAATTGTGACACCGGGGCTTAAGGATTTTTTTTGAAAAACTCTTTTTCCGCCGGTTAAGTTGTCGAGGGCTAATTTCTTGTCCTGTAATAAAAAGCATTCTCTTTTAACCGCCAAAACTTTTAGGGTAGCATTTGCAACCGTTGGGGATCATTTTTGAGTGAATTGCTGAAAGTCAGATTTTTGCTGAAATTGTGACCCCGGGGCTTAGGGATTTGTTCAAAAAACCTATTTCCGCCGGTTAAGTTGTCGAAGGCTAATTTCTTGTACTGTGATAAAAAGCCTTCTGTTTTGACCGCCAAACCTTTTTGGGGGAGCATTTGCAACAGTTGGGGACCATTTTTGAGTGAATTGCTGAAAGTCTGATTTTTGCTGAAATTGTGACCCCGGGGCTTTGGGATTTTTTCAAAATATCTTTTTCCGCCGGTTAAGTTGTCGAAGGCTAATTTCTTGTCCTGTGATAAAAACCCTTCTGTTTCGACCGCCAAAGATTTCAGAGGAGCATTTGCAACCGTTGGGGACCATTTTTGAGTGAATTGATGAAAGTCAGATTTTTTCTGAAACTGTGACCCTGGAGCTTAGGGATTTTTTCAAAAAAGTCTTGTCGAGGGCTGATTTCTTGTCCTGTGATAAAAACCCTTCTGTTTCGATCGCCAAACCTTTCAGTGGAGCATTTGCAACCTTTGGGCACCATTTTTGAGTGAATTGCCAAAAGTCAGATTTTTTCTGAAATTGTGACCCCGGGGCTTAGGGATTTTTTCAAAAACTCTTTTTCGGCCGGTTAAGTTGTCGAGGGATAATTTCTTGTCCTGTGATAAAAAGCCTTCTGTTTCAACCGCCAATCCTTTCACGGGAGCATTTGCAAACGTTGGGGACCATTTCTGAGTGAATTGCTGAAAGTCAGATTTTTTCTGAAACTGTGACCCCGGGGCTGAGGGATTTTTTCAAAAAAGTCTTGTCCGCCGCTTAAGTTGTCGAGGGCTGATTTCTTGTCCTGTGATAAAAACCCTTCTGTTTCGATCGCCAAACCTTTCAGTGGAGCATTTGCAACCTTTGGGCACCATTTTTGAGTGAATTGCCAAAAGTCAGATTTTTTCTGAAATTGTGACACCGGGGCTTAGGGATTTTTTCAAAAACTCTTTTTCCGCCGGTTAAGTTGTCGAGGGCTAATTTCTTGTCCTGTAATAAAAAGCATTCTCTTTTAACCGCGAAACCTTTTAGGGGAGCATTTGCAACCGTTGGGGATCATTTTTGAGTGAATTGCTGAAAGTCAGATTTTTGCTGAAATTGTGACCCCCGGGGCTTAGGGATTTTTTCAAAAAATCTATTTCCGCCGGTTAAGTTGTCGAAGGCTAATTTCTTGTCCTGTGATAAAAAGCCTTCTGTTTCGACCGCCAAACCTTTTAGGGGAGCATTTGCAACAGTTGGGGACCATTTTTGAGTGAATGCTGAAAGTCAGATTTTTTCTGAAATTGTGACCCCGGGGCTTAGGGATTTTTTCAAAAAATCTTTTTCCGCCAGTTAAGTTGTCGAAGGCTAATTTCTTGTCCTGTGATAAAAACCCTTCTGTTTCGACCGCCAAAGATTTCAGAGGAGCATTTGCAACCGTTGGGGACCGTTTTTGAGTGAATTGCTGAAAGTCAGATTTTTTCTGAAATTGTGACCCCGGGGCTTAGGGATTTTTTCAAAAACTCTTTTTCCGCCGGTTAAGTTGTCGAGGGATAATTTCCTGTCCTGTGATAAAAAGCCTTCTGTTTCAACCGCCAATCCTTTCAAGGGAGCATTTGCAACCTTTGGGGACCATTTCTGAGTGAATTGCTGAAAGTCAGATTTTTTCTGAAATTGTGACCCCGGGGCTGAGGGATTTTTTCAAAAAAGTCTTGTCCGCCGCTTAAGTTGTCGAGGGCTGATTTCTTGTCCTGTGATAAAAACCCTTCTGTTTCGATCGCCAAACCTTTTAGGGGAGCATTTGCAACCTTTGGGCACCATTTTTGAGTGAATTGCCAAAAGTCAAATTTTTTCTGAAATTGTGACACCGGGGCTTAAGGATTTTTTTTGAAAAACTCTTTTTCCGCCGGTTAAGTTGTCGAGGGCTAATTTCTTGTCCTGTAATAAAAAGCATTCTCTTTTAACCGCCAAAACTTTTAGGGTAGCATTTGCAACCGTTGGGGATCATTTTTGAGTGAATTGCTGAAAGTCAGATTTTTGCTGAAATTGTGACCCCGGGGCTTAGGGATTTGTTCAAAAAACCTATTTCCGCCGGTTAAGTTGTCGAAGGCTAATTTCTTGTACTGTGATAAAAAGCCTTCTGTTTTGACCGCCAAACCTTTTTGGGGGAGCATTTGCAACAGTTGGGGACCATTTTTGAGTGAATTGCTGAAAGTCTGATTTTTGCTGAAATTGTGACCCCGGGGCTTTGGGATTTTTTCAAAATATCTTTTTCCGCCGGTTAAGTTGTCGAAGGCTAATTTCTTGTCCTGTGATAAAAACCCTTCTGTTTCGACCGCCAAAGATTTCAGAGGAGCATTTGCAACCGTTGGGGACCATTTTTGAGTGAATTGATGAAAGTCAGATTTTTTCTGAAATTGTGACCCCGGGGCTTAGGGATTTTTTCAAAAAATCTTTTTCCGCCGGTTAAGTTGTTGAGGGCTGATTTCTTGTCCTGTGATAAAAAGCCTTCTGTTTCAATCGCCAATCCTTTCAGGGGAGCATTTGCAACCGTTGGGGACCATTTCTGAGTGAATTGCTGAAAGTCAGATTTTTTCTGAAATTGTGACCCCGGGGCTGAGGGATTTTTTCAAAAAAGTCTTGTCCGCCGCTTAAGTTGTCGAGGGCTGATTTCTTGTCCTGTGATAAAAACCCTTCTGTTTCGATCGCCAAACCTTTTAGGGGAGCATTTGCAACCTTTGGGCACCATTTTTGAGTGAATTGCCAAAAGTCAAATTTTTTCTGAAATTGTGACCCCGGGGCTTAGGGATTTTTTCAAAAACTCTTTTTCCGCCGGTTAAGTTGTCGAGGGCTAATTTCTTGTCCTGTAATAAAAAGCATTCTCTTTTAACCACCAAACCTTTTAGGGGAGCATTTGCAACCGTTGGGGATCATTTTTGAGTTAATTGCTGAAAGTCAGATTTTTGCTGAAATTGTGACCCCCGGGGCTTAGGGATTTTTTCAAAAAATCTATTTCCGCCGGTTGGGTTGTCGAAGGCTAATTTCTTGTCCTGTGATAAAAAGCCTTCTGTTTCGACCGCCAAACCTTTTAGGGGAGCATTTGCAACAGTTGGGTACCATTTTTGAGTGAATGCTGAATGTCAGATTTTTTCTGAAATTGTGACCCCGGGGCTTAGGGATTTTTTCAAAAACTCTTTTTCCGCCGGTTAAGTTGTCGAGGGATAATTTCTTGTCCTGTGATAAAAAGCCTTCTGTTTCAACCGCCAGTCCTTTCAGGGGAGCATTTGCAACCGTTGGGGACCATTGCTGAGTGAATTGCTGAAAGTCAGATTTTTTCTGAAACTGTGACCCCGGGGCTGAGGGATTTTTTCAAAAAAGTCTTGTTCGCCGCTTAAGTTGTCGAGGCCTGATTTCTTGTCCTGTGATAAGAACCCTTCTGTTTCGATCGCCAAACCTTTCAGTGGAGCATTTGCAACCTTTGGGCACCATTTTTGAGTGAATTGCCAAAAGTCAGATTTTTTCTGAAATTGTGACACCGGGGCTTAAGGATTTTTTTTGAAAAACTCTTTTTCCGCCGGTTAAGTTGTCGAGGGCTAATTTCTTGTCCTGTAATAAAAAGCATTCTCTTTTAACCGCCAAACCTTTTAGGGGAGCATTTGCAACCGTTTGGGATCATTTTTGAGTGAATTGCTGAAAGTCAGATTTTTGCTGAAATTGTGACCCCGGGGCTTAGGGATTTGTTCAAAAAACCTATTTCCGCCGGTTAAGTTGTCGAAGGCTAATTTCTTGTACTGTGATAAAAAGCCTTCTGTTTCGACCGCCAAACCTTTTTGGGGGAGCATTTGCAACAGTTGGGAACCATTTTTGAGTGAATTGCTGAAAGTCTGATTTTTGCTGAAATTGTGACCCCGGGGCTTTGGGATTTTTTCAAAAAATGTTTTTCCGCCGGTTAAGTTGTCGAAGGCTAATTTCTTGTCCTGTGATAAAAACCCTTCTGTTTCGACCGCCAAAGATTTCAGAGGAGCATTTGCAACCGTTGGGGACCATTTTTGAGTGAATTGATGAAAGTCAGATTTTTTCTGAAATTGTGACCCCGGGGCTTAGGGATTTTTTCAAAAAATCTATTTCCGCCGGTTAAGTTGTTGAGGGCTGATTTCTTGTCCTGTGATAAAAAGCCTTCTGTTTCAATCGCCAATCCTTTCAGGGGAGCATTTGCAACCGTTGGGGACCATTTCTGAGTGAATTGCTGAAAGTCAGATTTTTTCTGAAATTGTGACCCCGGGGCTGAGGGATTTTTTCAAAATTGTCTTGTCCGCCGCTTAAGTTGTCGAGGGCTGATTTCTTGTCCTGTGATAAAAACCCTTCTGTTTCGATCGCCAAACCTTTTAGGGGAGCATTTGCAACCTTTGGGCACCATTTTTGAGTGAATTGCCAAAAGTCAAATTTTTTCTGAAATTGTGACCCCGGGGCTTAGGGATTTTTTCAAAAACTCTTTTTCCGCCGGTTAAGTTGTCGAGGGCTAATTTCTTGTCCTGTAATAAAAAGCATTGTCTTTTGACCGGCAAAATCTTTTAGGGGAGCATTTGCAACCGTTGGGGATCATTTTTGAGTGAATTGCTGAAAGTCAGATTTTTGCTGAAATTGTGACCCCGGGGCTTAGGGATTTTTTCAAAAAATCTATTTCCGCCGGTTAAGTTACCATAAAGCAACAATGCTGCAGCAAGCAAAGGCTTTAGCAGCTCAGCCAGCTGCTTGTGGCTGGAAAGCCAGACAGGATGTTTGTGACTGTTGCCATGGGAACAAAGGGGCAGTCCATTCTGTACTGAGCACCGGATGTTAGCTCAGTGTGTGTGTGTGTCATATGACCCGTACTGGATGTACTTGGGAGGAGTTTTCTTCTTGCTGTTGTTGAGTGCAGACATGATTCTCTGTACTGATGTAAGAGGCAGAAATAAATGATGTAAATAGTTTTCTGTCTGCTTCTTTCCCCTCCCTGGGGACACCAAAGGGGAGAGAGGAAGAACGGTGTGTTCCTCTCATACATCTGAGAAGAATCGCCGGACCTCGCCTGCTTATCAGCAGAGGTTGGGAGACGCGGGGAGGTCGACAGGAATATCTGCCGGTGCCTACGCTTGTGGCACATTCCTCTGACCCAGGCAGAATTCCAACAGTGGCAGCCTTAGGATGGTTGCGATTCATCGGACATCTGCATGAGAGGCTGGTGGATTGTCCTCCTCTGCTCCAAGGAGGAAGAGAAAAGCGTCTGAGAAATGCCAGAGGCTCCACAGACAGCTGATGGAAAGAAGAGGTGTTTTCCAGAGCAACAAAGTTCAAGGTATGCTGCATTTCGGGCTAAAAGTGTGAACGCAGGAAGATTAATTCCCTGGTTCACGGAGCTGCGTTTCAAAGAAAACAAGAGCTCCGGAGGAAGAGGCCTGCAGCTTGAAGGCTGAAGCCTGCATTCCACAAATTTTTGTGGTAGATAAGATGTCTTATTGAAATGCATTGTTGCTAGGTAACGGAAAGTTACTGGCAGAGGAGCTGGACAGTGAGCCTGGGAAAGCGAAACAAAATCAGAGAATGTTTTGGCTACAAAGTTTACGAGCTCTTGGAAGGGACTTTTCAATAGCAGCCTGAGTTTAGCTGCCAGGTGCAAAGAGCGTAAACACTTTGCAGTTTCCTGCGTGAGAAAAGAAAAAAACAGCTGTTGGATTTTGCAGCTTGTTTGGAGGTGAAGAGGCTTGGCTTCAAGATGGATGCCAAGAAAGGAGGTTTACCTTGCCCTCCTTGCTTAACCAATGACAATTATTCATCTTGGTCTGTAAAGATGAAGGCCCTGCTGCAGAATCAGAGGCTTTTTGATGTAATTGAAAACCCCATCCCTGCAGCACCAACCAGAGGTTGGGAGTCACGGAATGTAAGGGCCAGGACTGCTATAATTCTGTGTGTCTCAGATGATCAGTTGGTGCATGTTCAGCATTTAGAAAATGCGAAAGAAGTATGGGACACGCTGCGTACAACGCATCAGAGAGATGCTGGTTCTTCAGCGTTGCTGTATTTTGAGAAGTTGACCAATCTGAGACTTGCGCCTGATGGAGATGTTCAAGCGCACCTGACAGAAATGAAGTTTCTGCGTCAACAGATGGTGGAACGCAATTTCCGTCTTCAGGAGGAAGTGTTTTGCTTCATGATGATAAACAGCCTTAGCCGCACCTACAAGGTTGTTGCCAGTCAGCTTGGTTCCCTACCGGCCGCGCAGCTGACCGCGGAGAGAGTTTGTGCTGTGGTCCTGAATGAACACGACAGACTTGCTGCACTGGAAGAAAAAGACAGGGGGAGGGAAGAACAGAGTTCTAATTTCCCCACTGCTGATGCTACTGGGGAGCATGGTGTAGCATTGAGTGCTGTCCGATGCTACAATTGTGGACAGACTGGGCATCTACAGCGAAACTGTAAGAAGCCGCGCCAGTCAAGAGGAGCAAAGAGCAGCTCTACGAAGCCTCAGGCGTCAGGCAAAAGCCGTACCAAGTGCCAGGTGAAACCTGCAAAGGCTATGATGGCGAAAGGAACCACGCCAGATGTTGGGAACGCATTCATAATCGACACGGGCTGTACAAAACATTTGTGCCCGCACAGAGGACTATTTTCGACGTTGAAGAAGCAAAGCTTCACTGTGAAACAGGCCAACGGTCAGGAGTTGGAAGCGACTGGAATTGGGACTGTGTATCTTGAGAGTCTGAACTTGACTATAAATGATGTTTACCTGGTTCCAGAACTGAGATTTAATCTGCTGAGCGTGTCGCAGATTGCAAAGAAAGGACTGAAACTGTCCTATGATGCTAAAAGCTGCAAGATCTACAAAGATGGAGAACTGTTTCTTACTGCCAAAGAGAAAGATGGACTGTATTTGTTGACTTTTGATCAAAGTGATTACATGAAATGTAATTCTTTTGATGTTTCTAACGAAATCTCTCTTGCAGGTGTGACCAGTGTGAGCACCAGGAAGCTCACCAAGAAGGTCAACAGAGCATTTCAGCGGGTGTATGCTGATGTGATTGGTCCTCTAGAACCATCTAGAGGCGGTGCACGATATTACCTTTTGTGTGTGGATTGTTTCACTAATTATTCTTGGGTTTATATGATGGAGAAACCGCAAGAAACTTTAGAAAAGTTTCAGGAGTTTTGTGACAAGGTTAAAAATATGCATGATGCTAACATTGATTGTCTTTTCACAGATGACAAGCAAATTTTTCTGTTACTGAAGTTTCAGAAGTTCCTGGATGGAAAAGGGATAGACCACAAAGTGGCAGTCTCGCAAGAAGCGTGGAACAAGGGGGTCTGTGTAAAAGTGAACAAAGAATTGCAAAAGGGGATGCATGCGCAATTGCTGAGTTCACATTTGCCACATGAATATTGGGCCGAATCGCTAGCGTCCTATCTTCATGTGTGGTTGAGAAAGGTCTCAACAGAGTTGGGATGTTCTCCTTTTGAGAAGCTGTTCAAAAGAAAACCTTCTGTTGCCTATTTTAAGGTTTTCGGGTCTCATGTGAGAACAGAAGCTCCAGGTGGAGTAAAGAATGCCAGAGGCATTTTTGTGGGTTATGAAAAGGGTCTCTACAGAGTAATTTTGTCTGAATCTGGTCAGGTGATTCTCACAAAGTTCCTAGAGAGTGCTCCAAAGCAAGAGCGGATAGTACAGACATTTCCCACAGAGGATTCTGATGATAATGATGATGATGAGTTTGATCTTATTGAGTTCAGTAGTACTGATGATGACAGCGATAGCTCAGACAGCTCAGTTGTCACAGTCGTTGAGAGGAAATCTCACACAATGGATAGACCTTCACAGGTGAAGGAAGAACCACTGATTGCTACTGGTTCTCGACAGAGTCCAAAGGTTGAACCAGTGAGCACAGAGGATCAGAACCTCATGCGTAGGTCTGAAAGAGCAACGAAGGGTGTACCACCCAAGAGGTATTCAAAGGAGTTTGCTAACCTTGCATATGTTGCTGTTGTAAACGACCAAGGACAGATTGAAGCTGTGTCTGAGTCAGAGACAAAGGCACAACAGAGAGTTGTTAACCGAGGTAATGCGAAGTCACACAACCAGAGAGGTACATTGGTTAAACCAGTGACGGGTAGTTCCAAGGGTGGAACTGAAACAACAGGGGAATGTTATAAATATAACAACTGTTTGTTTTCTTCTCTGGATGACGCTTTGCTCGCAGCACACATTGATACTTTAGGGGGAGTATGTTACCATAAAGCACCAATGCTGCAGCAAGCAAAGGCTTTAGCAGCTCAGCCAGCTGCTTGTGGCTGGAAAGCCAGACAGGATGTTTGTGACTGTTGCCATGGGAACAAAGGGGCAGTCCATTCTGTACTGAGCACCGGATGTTAGCTCAGTGTGTGTGTGTGTCATATGACCCGTACTGGATGTACTTGGGAGGAGTTTTCTTCTTGCTGTTGTTGAGTGCAGACATGATTCTCTGTACTGATGTAAGAGGCAGAAATAAATGATGTAAATAGTTTTCTGTCTGCTTCTTTCCCCTCCCTGGGGACACCAAAGGGGAGAGAGGAAGAACGGTGTGTTCCTCTCATACATCTGAGAAGAATCGCCGGACCTCGCCTGCTTATCAGCAGAGGTTGGGAGACGCGGGGAGGTCGACAGGAATATCTGCCGGTGCCTACGCTTGTGGCACATTCCTCTGACCCAGGCAGAATTCCAACAGTTGAGGGCTGATTTCTTGTCCTGTGATAAAAACCCTTCTGTTTCGACCGCCAAAGATTTTAGAGGAGCATTTGCAAACATTGGGGACCATTTTTGAGTGAATTGCTGAAAGTCAGATTTTTGCTGAAATTGTGACTCCGGGGCTTAGGGATTTTTTCAAAAACTCTTTTTCCGCCGGTTAAGTTGCAGAAGGCTAATTTCTTGTCCTGGGATAAAAACCCTTCTGTTTCGACCGCCAAAGATTTCAGAGGAGCATTTGCAACCGTTGGGGACCATTTTTGAGTGAATTGCTGAAAGTCAGATTTTTTCTGAAATTGTGACCCCGGGGCTTAGGGATTTTTTCAAAAACTCTTTTTCCGCCGGTTAAGTTGTCGAGGGATGATTTCTTGTCCTGTGATAAAAACCCTTCTGTTTCGACCGCCAAACCTTTTAGGGGAGCATTTGCAACCGTTGGGGACCATTTTTGAGTGAATTGCTGAAAGTCAGATTTTTTCTGAAATTGTGACCCCGGGCCTTAGGGATTTTTCAAAAAATCTTTTTCCGCCGGTTAAGTTGTTGAGGGCTGATTTCTTGTCCTGTGATAAAAACCCTTCTGTTTCGACCGCCAAAGATTTTAGGGGAGCATTTGCAACCGTTGGGGACCATTTTTGAGTGAATTGCTGAAAGTCAGATTTTTGCTGAAATTGTGACCCCGGGGCTTAGGGATTTTTCAAAAAATCTTTTTCCGCCGGTTAAGTTGTCGAGGGCTGATTTCTTGTCCTGTGATAAAAACCCTTCTGTTTCGATCGCCAAACCTTTTAGGGGAGCATTTGCAACCTTTGGGCACCAGTTTTGAGTGAATTGCCAAAAGTCAATTTTTTTCTGAAATTGTGACCCCGGGGCTTAGGGATTTTTTCAAAAACTCTTTTTCCGCCGGTTAAGTTGTCGAGGGCTAATTTCTTGTCCTGTAATAAAAAGCATTCTCTTTTAACCGCCAAACCTTTTAGGGGAGCATTTGCAACCGTTGGGGATCATTTTTGAGTTAATTGCTGAAAGTCAGATTTTTGCTGAAATTGTGACCCCCGGGGCTTAGGGATTTTTTCAAAAAATCTATTTCCGCCGGTTGGGTTGTCGAAGGCTAATTTCTTGTCCTGTGATAAAAAGCCTTCTGTTTCGACCGCCAAACCTTTTAGGGGAGCATTTGCAACAGTTGGGTACCATTTTTGAGTGAATGCTGAAAGTCAGATTTTTTCTGAAATTGTGACCCCGGGGCTCAGGGATTTTTTCAAAAACTCTTTTTCCGCCGGTTAAGTTGTCGAGGGATAATTTCTTGTCCTGTGATAAAAAGCCTTCTGTTTCAACCGCCAGTCCTTTCAGGGGAGCATTTGCAACCGTTGGGGACCATTGCTGAGTGAATTGCTGAAAGTCAGATTTTTTCTGAAACTCTGACCCCGGGGCTGAGGGATTTTTTCAAAAAAGTCTTGTTCGCCGCTTAAGTTGTCGAGGCCTGATTTCTTGTCCTGTGATAAGAACCCTTCTGTTTCGATCGCCAAACCTTTCAGTGGAGCATTTGCAACCTTTGGGCACCATTTTTGAGTGAATTGCCAAAAGTCAGATTTTTTCTGAAATTGTGACACCGGGGCTTAAGGATTTTTTTTGAAAAACTCTTTTTCCGCCGGTTAAGTTGTCGAGGGCTAATTTCTTGTCCTGTAATAAAAAGCATTCTCTTTTAACCGCCAAACCTTTTAGGGGAGCATTTGCAACCGTTGGGGATCATTTTTGAGTGAATTGCTGAAAGTCAGATTTTTGCTGAAATTGTGACCCCGGGGCTTAGGGATTTGATCAAAAAACCTATTTCCGCCGGTTAAGTTGTCGAAGGCTAATTTCTTGTACTGTGATAAAAAGCCTTCTGTTTTGACCGCCAAACCTTTTTGGGGGAGCATTTGCAACAGTTGGGGACCATTTTTGAGTGAATTGCTGAAAGTCTGATTTTTGCTGAAATTGTGACCCCGGGGCTTTGGGATTTTTTCAAAAAATCTTTTTCCGCCGGTTAAGTTGTCGAAGGCTAATTTCTTGTCCTGTGATAAAAACCCTTCTGTTTCGACCGCCAAAGATTTCAGAGGAGCATTTGCAACCGTTGGGGACCATTTTTGAGTGAATTGATGAAAGTCAGATTTTTTCTGAAATTGTGACCCCGGGGCTTAGGGATTTTTCCAAAAAATCTTTTTCCGCCAGTTAAGTTGTTGAGGGCTGATTTCTTGTCCTGTGATAAAAAGCCTTCTGTTTCAATCGCCAATCCTTTCAGGGGAGCATTTGCAACCGTTGGGGACCATTTCTGAGTGAATTGCTGAAAGTCAGATTTTTTCTGAAATTGTGACCCCGGGGCTGAGGGATTTTTTCAAAAAAGTCTTGTCCGCCGCTTAAGTTGTCGAGGGCTGATTTCTTGTCCTGTGATAAAAACCCTTCTGTTTCGATCGCCAAACCTTTTAGGGGAGCATTTGCAACCTTTGGGCACCATTTTTGAGTGAATTGCCAAAAGTCAAATTTTTTCTGAAATTGTGACCCCGGGGCTTAGGGATTTTTTCAAAAACTCTTTTTCCGCCGGTTAAGTTGTCGAGGGCTAATTTCTTGTCCTGTAATAAAAAGCATTGTCTTTTAACCGGCAAAATCTTTTAGGGGAGCATTTGCAACCATTGGGGACCATTTTTGAGTGAATTGCTGAAAGTCTGATTTTTTCTGAAATTGTGACCCCGGGGCTTAGGGATTTTTTCAAAAAATCTTTTTCCGCCGGTTAAGTTGTCGAAGGCTAATTTCTAGTCCTGTGATAAAAAGCCTTCTGTTTCGACCGCCAAAGATTTCAGAGGAGCATTTGCAACCGTTGGGGACCATTTTTGAGTGATTTGCTGAAAGTCAGATTTTTTCTGAAATTGTGACCCCGGGGCTTAGGGATTTTTTCAAAAAATCTTTTTCCGCCGGTTAAGTTGTCGAGGGCTGATTTCTTGTCCTGTGATAAAAACCCTTCTGTTTCGACCGCCAAAGATTTCAGAGGAGCATTTGCAACCGATGGGGAACATTTTTGAGTGAATTGCTGAAAGTCAGATTTTTTCTGAAATTGTGACCCCGGGGCTTAGGGATTTTTTCAAAAACTCTTTTTCCGCCGGTTAAGTTGTCGAGGGCTGATTTCTTGTACTGCGATAAAAAGCCTTCTGTTTCGACCGCCAAACCTTTTTGGGGGAGCATTTGCAACAGTTGGGGACCATTTTTGAGTGAATTGCCGAAAGTCTGATTTTTGCCGAAATTGTGACCCCGGGGCTTTGGGATTTTTTCAAAAAATCTTTTTCCGCCGGTTAAGTTGTCGAAGGCTAATTTCTTGTCCTGTGATAAAAACCCTTCTGTTTCGACCGCCAAAGATTTCAGAGGAGCATTTGCAACCGTTGGGGACCATTTTTGAGTGAATTGATGAAAGTCAGATTTTTTCTGAAATTGTGACCCCGGGGCTTAGGGATTTTTTCAAAAAATCTTTTTCCGCCGGTTAAGTTGTTGAGGGCTGATTTCTTGTCCTGTGATAAAAAGCCTTCTATTTCAATCGCCAATCCTTTCAGGGGAGCATTTGCAACCGTTGGGGACCATTTCTGAGTGAATTGCTGAAAGTCAGATTTTTTCTGAAATTGTGACCCCGGGGCTGAGGGATTTTTTTCAAAAAAGTCTTGTCCGCCGCTTAAGTTGTCGAGGCCTGATTTCTTGTCCTGTGATAAGAACCCTTCTGTTTCGATCGCCAAACCTTTCAGTGGAGCATTTGCAACCTTTGGGCACCATTTTTGAGTGAATTGCCAAAAGTCAGATTTTTTCTGAAATTGTGACACCGGGGCTTAAGGATTTTTTTTGAAAAACTCTTTTTCCGCCGGTTAAGTTGTCGAGGGCTAATTTCTTGTCCTGTAATAAAAAGCATTGTCTTTTAACCGGCAAAATCTTTTAGGGGAGCATTTGCAACCGTTGGGGATCATTTTTGAGTGAATTGCTGAAAGTCAGATTTTTGCTGAAATTGTGACCCCGGGGCTTAGGGATTTTTTCAAAAAATCTATTTCGGCCGGTTAAGTTGTTGAGGGCTGATTTCTTGTCCTGTGATAAAAACCCTTCTGTTTCGACCGCCAAAGATTTCAGAGGAGCATTTGCAAACATTGGGGACCATTTCTGAGTGTATTGCTGAAAGTCAGATTTTTGCTGAAATTGTGACCCCGGGGCTTAGGGATTTTTTCAAAAAATCTATTTCCGCCGGTTAAGTTACCATAAAGCAACAATGCTGCAGCAAGCAAAGGCTTTAGCAGCTCAGCCAGCTGCTTGTGGCTGGAAAGCCAGACAGGATGTTTGTGACTGTTGCCATGGGAACAAAGGGGCAGTCCATTCTGTACTGAGCACCGGATGTTAGCTCAGTGTGTGTGTGTGTCATATGACCCGTACTGGATGTACTTGGGAGGAGTTTTCTTCTTGCTGTTGTTGAGTGCAGACATGATTCTCTGTACTGATGTAAGAGGCAGAAATAAATGATGTAAATAGTTTTCTGTCTGCTTCTTTCCCCTCCCTGGGGACACCAAAGGGGAGAGAGGAAGAACGGTGTGTTCCTCTCATACATCTGAGAAGAATCGCCGGACCTCGCCTGCTTATCAGCAGAGGTTGGGAGACGCGGGGAGGTCGACAGGAATATCTGCCGGTGCCTACGCTTGTGGCACATTCCTCTGACCCAGGCAGAATTCCAACAGTGGCAGCCTTAGGATGGTTGCGATTCATCGGACATCTGCATGAGAGGCTGGTGGATTGTCCTCCTCTGCTCCAAGGAGGAAGAGAAAAGCGTCTGAGAAATGCCAGAGGCTCCACAGACAGCTGATGGAAAGAAGAGGTGTTTTCCAGAGCAACAAAGTTCAAGGTATGCTGCATTTCGGGCTAAAAGTGTGAACGCAGGAAGATTAATTCCCTGGTTCACGGAGCTGCGTTTCAAAGAAAACAAGAGCTCCGGAGGAAGAGGCCTGCAGCTTGAAGGCTGAAGCCTGCATTCCACAAATTTTTGTGGTAGATAAGATGTCTTATTGAAATGCATTGTTGCTAGGTAACGGAAAGTTACTGGCAGAGGAGCTGGACAGTGAGCCTGGGAAAGCGAAACAAAATCAGAGAATGTTTTGGCTACAAAGTTTACGAGCTCTTGGAAGGGACTTTTCAATAGCAGCCTGAGTTTAGCTGCCAGGTGCAAAGAGCGTAAACACTTTGCAGTTTCCTGCGTGAGAAAAGAAAAAAACAGCTGTTGGATTTTGCAGCTTGTTTGGAGGTGAAGAGGCTTGGCTTCAAGATGGATGCCAAGAAAGGAGGTTTACCTTGCCCTCCTTGCTTAACCAATGACAATTATTCATCTTGGTCTGTAAAGATGAAGGCCCTGCTGCAGAATCAGAGGCTTTTTGATGTAATTGAAAACCCCATCCCTGCAGCACCAACCAGAGGTTGGGAGTCACGGAATGTAAGGGCCAGGACTGCTATAATTCTGTGTGTCTCAGATGATCAGTTGGTGCATGTTCAGCATTTAGAAAATGCGAAAGAAGTATGGGACACGCTGCGTACAACGCATCAGAGAGATGCTGGTTCTTCAGCGTTGCTGTATTTTGAGAAGTTGACCAATCTGAGACTTGCGCCTGATGGAGATGTTCAAGCGCACCTGACAGAAATGAAGTTTCTGCGTCAACAGATGGTGGAACGCAATTTCCGTCTTCAGGAGGAAGTGTTTTGCTTCATGATGATAAACAGCCTTAGCCGCACCTACAAGGTTGTTGCCAGTCAGCTTGGTTCCCTACCGGCCGCGCAGCTGACCGCGGAGAGAGTTTGTGCTGTGGTCCTGAATGAACACGACAGACTTGCTGCACTGGAAGAAAAAGACAGGGGGAGGGAAGAACAGAGTTCTAATTTCCCCACTGCTGATGCTACTGGGGAGCATGGTGTAGCATTGAGTGCTGTCCGATGCTACAATTGTGGACAGACTGGGCATCTACAGCGAAACTGTAAGAAGCCGCGCCAGTCAAGAGGAGCAAAGAGCAGCTCTACGAAGCCTCAGGCGTCAGGCAAAAGCCGTACCAAGTGCCAGGTGAAACCTGCAAAGGCTATGATGGCGAAAGGAACCACGCCAGATGTTGGGAACGCATTCATAATCGACACGGGCTGTACAAAACATTTGTGCCCGCACAGAGGACTATTTTCGACGTTGAAGAAGCAAAGCTTCACTGTGAAACAGGCCAACGGTCAGGAGTTGGAAGCGACTGGAATTGGGACTGTGTATCTTGAGAGTCTGAACTTGACTATAAATGATGTTTACCTGGTTCCAGAACTGAGATTTAATCTGCTGAGCGTGTCGCAGATTGCAAAGAAAGGACTGAAACTGTCCTATGATGCTAAAAGCTGCAAGATCTACAAAGATGGAGAACTGTTTCTTACTGCCAAAGAGAAAGATGGACTGTATTTGTTGACTTTTGATCAAAGTGATTACATGAAATGTAATTCTTTTGATGTTTCTAACGAAATCTCTCTTGCAGGTGTGACCAGTGTGAGCACCAGGAAGCTCACCAAGAAGGTCGACAGAGCATTTCAGCGGGTGTATGCTGATGTGATTGGTCCTCTAGAACCATCTAGAGGCGGTGCACGATATTACCTTTTGTGTGTGGATTGTTTCACTAATTATTCTTGGGTTTATATGATGGAGAAACCGCAAGAAACTTTAGAAAAGTTTCAGGAGTTTTGTGACAAGGTTAAAAATATGCATGATGCTAACATTGATTGTCTTTTCACAGATGACAAGCAAATTTTTCTGTTACTGAAGTTTCAGAAGTTCCTGGATGGAAAAGGGATAGACCACAAAGTGGCAGTCTCGCAAGAAGCGTGGAACAAGGGGGTCTGTGTAAAAGTGAACAAAGAATTGCAAAAGGGGATGCATGCGCAATTGCTGAGTTCACATTTGCCACATGAATATTGGGCCGAATCGCTAGCGTCCTATCTTCATGTGTGGTTGAGAAAGGTCTCAACAGAGTTGGGATGTTCTCCTTTTGAGAAGCTGTTCAAAAGAAAACCTTCTGTTGCCTATTTTAAGGTTTTCGGGTCTCATGTGAGAACAGAAGCTCCAGGTGGAGTAAAGAATGCCAGAGGCATTTTTGTGGGTTATGAAAAGGGTCTCTACAGAGTAATTTTGTCTGAATCTGGTCAGGTGATTCTCACAAAGTTCCTAGAGAGTGCTCCAAAGCAAGAGCGGATAGTACAGACATTTCCCACAGAGGATTCTGATGATAATGATGATGATGAGTTTGATCTTATTGAGTTCAGTAGTACTGATGATGACAGCGATAGCTCAGACAGCTCAGTTGTCACAGTCGTTGAGAGGAAATCTCACACAATGGATAGACCTTCACAGGTGAAGGAAGAACCACTGATTGCTACTGGTTCTCGACAGAGTCCAAAGGTTGAACCAGTGAGCACAGAGGATCAGAACCTCATGCGTAGGTCTGAAAGAGCAACGAAGGGTGTACCACCCAAGAGGTATTCAAAGGAGTTTGCTAACCTTGCATATGTTGCTGTTGTAAACGACCAAGGACAGATTGAAGCTGTGTCTGAGTCAGAGACAAAGGCACAACAGAGAGTTGTTAACCGAGGTAATGCGAAGTCACACAACCAGAGAGGTACATTGGTTAAACCAGTGACGGGTAGTTCCAAGGGTGGAACTGAAACAACAGGGGAATGTTATAAATATAACAACTGTTTGTTTTCTTCTCTGGATGACGCTTTGCTCGCAGCACACATTGATACTTTAGGGGGAGTATGTTACCATAAAGCACCAATGCTGCAGCAAGCAAAGGCTTTAGCAGCTCAGCCAGCTGCTTGTGGCTGGAAAGCCAGACAGGATGTTTGTGACTGTTGCCATGGGAACAAAGGGGCAGTCCATTCTGTACTGAGCACCGGATGTTAGCTCAGTGTGTGTGTGTGTCATATGACCCGTACTGGATGTACTTGGGAGGAGTTTTCTTCTTGCTGTTGTTGAGTGCAGACATGATTCTCTGTACTGATGTAAGAGGCAGAAATAAATGATGTAAATAGTTTTCTGTCTGCTTCTTTCCCCTCCCTGGGGACACCAAAGGGGAGAGAGGAAGAACGGTGTGTTCCTCTCATACATCTGAGAAGAATCGCCGGACCTCGCCTGCTTATCAGCAGAGGTTGGGAGACGCGGGGAGGTCGACAGGAATATCTGCCGGTGCCTACGCTTGTGGCACATTCCTCTGACCCAGGCAGAATTCCAACAGTTGAGGGCTGATTTCTTGTCCTGTGATAAAAACCCTTCTGTTTCGACCGCCAAAGATTTTAGAGGAGCATTTGCAAACATTGGGGACCATTTTTGAGTGAATTGCTGAAAGTCAGATTTTTGCTGAAATTGTGACTCCGGGGCTTAGGGATTTTTTCAAAAACTCTTTTTCCGCCGGTTAAGTTGCAGAAGGCTAATTTCTTGTCCTGGGATAAAAACCCTTCTGTTTCGACCGCCAAAGATTTCAGAGGAGCATTTGCAACCGTTGGGGACCATTTTTGAGTGAATTGCTGAAAGTCAGATTTTTTCTGAAATTGTGACCCCGGGGCTTAGGGATTTTTTCAAAAACTCTTTTTCCGCCGGTTAAGTTGTCGAGGGATGATTTCTTGTCCTGTGATAAAAACCCTTCTGTTTCGACCGCCAAACCTTTTAGGGGAGCATTTGCAACCGTTGGGGACCATTTTTGAGTGAATTGCTGAAAGTCAGATTTTTTCTGAAATTGTGACCCCGGGCCTTAGGGATTTTTCAAAAAATCTTTTTCCGCCGGTTAAGTTGTTGAGGGCTGATTTCTTGTCCTGTGATAAAAACCCTTCTGTTTCGACCGCCAAAGATTTTAGGGGAGCATTTGCAACCGTTGGGGACCATTTTTGAGTGATTTGCTGAAAGTCAGATTTTTGCTGAAATTGTGACCCCGGGGCTTAGGGATTTTTCAAAAAATCTTTTTCCGCCGGTTAAGTTGTCGAGGGCTGATTTCTTGTCCTGTGATAAAAACCCTTCTGTTTCGATCGCCAAACCTTTTAGGGGAGCATTTGCAACCTTTGGGCACCAGTTTTGAGTGAATTGCCAAAAGTCAATTTTTTTCTGAAATTGTGACCCCGGGGCTTAGGGATTTTTTCAAAAACTCTTTTTCCGCCGGTTAAGTTGTCGAGGGCTAATTTCTTGTCCTGTAATAAAAAGCATTCTCTTTTAACCGCCAAACCTTTTAGGGGAGCATTTGCAACCGTTGGGGATCATTTTTGAGTTAATTGCTGAAAGTCAGATTTTTGCTGAAATTGTGACCCCCGGGGCTTAGGGATTTTTTCAAAAAATCTATTTCCGCCGGTTGGGTTGTCGAAGGCTAATTTCTTGTCCTGTGATAAAAAGCCTTCTGTTTCGACCGCCAAACCTTTTAGGGGAGCATTTGCAACAGTTGGGTACCATTTTTGAGTGAATGCTGAAAGTCAGATTTTTTCTGAAATTGTGACCCCGGGGCTCAGGGATTTTTTCAAAAACTCTTTTTCCGCCGGTTAAGTTGTCGAGGGATAATTTCTTGTCCTGTGATAAAAAGCCTTCTGTTTCAACCGCCAGTCCTTTCAGGGGAGCATTTGCAACCGTTGGGGACCATTGCTGAGTGAATTGCTGAAAGTCAGATTTTTTCTGAAACTCTGACCCCGGGGCTGAGGGATTTTTTCAAAAAAGTCTTGTTCGCCGCTTAAGTTGTCGAGGCCTGATTTCTTGTCCTGTGATAAGAACCCTTCTGTTTCGATCGCCAAACCTTTCAGTGGAGCATTTGCAACCTTTGGGCACCATTTTTGAGTGAATTGCCAAAAGTCAGATTTTTTCTGAAATTGTGACACCGGGGCTTAAGGATTTTTTTTGAAAAACTCTTTTTCCGCCGGTTAAGTTGTCGAGGGCTAATTTCTTGTCCTGTAATAAAAAGCATTCTCTTTTAACCGCCAAACCTTTTAGGGGAGCATTTGCAACCGTTGGGGATCATTTTTGAGTGAATTGCTGAAAGTCAGATTTTTGCTGAAATTGTGACCCCGGGGCTTAGGGATTTGATCAAAAAACCTATTTCCGCCGGTTAAGTTGTCGAAGGCTAATTTCTTGTACTGTGATAAAAAGCCTTCTGTTTTGACCGCCAAACCTTTTTGGGGGAGCATTTGCAACAGTTGGGGACCATTTTTGAGTGAATTGCTGAAAGTCTGATTTTTGCTGAAATTGTGACCCCGGGGCTTTGGGATTTTTTCAAAAAATCTTTTTCCGCCGGTTAAGTTGTCGAAGGCTAATTTCTTGTCCTGTGATAAAAACCCTTCTGTTTCGACCGCCAAAGATTTCAGAGGAGCATTTGCAACCGTTGGGGACCATTTTTGAGTGAATTGATGAAAGTCAGATTTTTTCTGAAATTGTGACCCCGGGGCTTAGGGATTTTTCCAAAAAATCTTTTTCCGCCAGTTAAGTTGTTGAGGGCTGATTTCTTGTCCTGTGATAAAAAGCCTTCTGTTTCAATCGCCAATCCTTTCAGGGGAGCATTTGCAACCGTTGGGGACCATTTCTGAGTGAATTGCTGAAAGTCAGATTTTTTCTGAAATTGTGACCCCGGGGCTGAGGGATTTTTTCAAAAAAGTCTTGTCCGCCGCTTAAGTTGTCGAGGGCTGATTTCTTGTCCTGTGATAAAAACCCTTCTGTTTCGATCGCCAAACCTTTTAGGGGAGCATTTGCAACCTTTGGGCACCATTTTTGAGTGAATTGCCAAAAGTCAAATTTTTTCTGAAATTGTGACCCCGGGGCTTAGGGATTTTTTCAAAAACTCTTTTTCCGCCGGTTAAGTTGTCGAGGGCTAATTTCTTGTCCTGTAATAAAAAGCATTGTCTTTTAACCGGCAAAATCTTTTAGGGGAGCATTTGCAACCGTTGGGGATCATTTTTGAGTGAATTGCTGAAAGTCAGATTTTTGCTGAAATTGTGACTCCGGGGCTAAGGGATTTTTTCAAAAACTCTTTTTCCCCCGGTTAAGTTGCAGAAGGCTAATTTCTTGTCCTGGGATAAAAACCCTTCTGTTTCGACCGCCAAAGATTTCAGAGGAGCATTTGCAACCGTTGGGGACCATTTTTGAGTGAATTGCTGAAAGTCAGATTTTTTCTGAAATTGTGACCCCGGGGCTTAGGGATTTTTTCAAAAACTCTTTTTCCGCCGGTTAAGTTGTCGAGGGATGATTTCTTGTCCTGTGATAAAAACCCTTCTGTTTCGACCGCCAAACCTTTTAGGGGAGCATTTGCAACCATTGGGGACCATTTTTGAGTGAATTGCTGAAAGTCTGATTTTTTCTGAAATTGTGACCCCGGGGCTTAGGGATTTTTTCAAAAAATCTTTTTCCGCCGGTTAAGTTGTTGAGGGCTGATTTCTTGTCCTGTGATAAAAACCCTTCTGTTTCGACCGCCAAAGATTTTAGGGGAGCATTTGCAACCGTTGGGGACCATTTTTGAGTGAATTGCTGAAAGTCAGATTTTTGCTGAAATTGTGACCCCGGGGCTTAGGGGTTTTTCAAAAAATCTTTTTCCGCCGGTTAAGTTGTCGAAGGCTAATTTCTAGTCCTGTGATAAAAAGCCTTCTGTTTCGACCGCCAAAGATTTCAGAGGAGCATTTGCAACCGATGGGGAACATTTTTGAGTGAATTGCTGAAAGTCAGATTTTTTCTGAAATTGTGACCCCGGGGCTTAGGGATTTTTTCAAAAACTCTTTTTCCGCCGGTTAAGTTGTCGAGGGCTGATTTCTTGTACTGTGATAAAAAGCCTTCTGTTTCGACCGCCAAACCTTTTTGGGGGAGCATTTGCAACAGTTGGGGACCATTTTTGAGTGAATTGCCGAAAGTCTGATTTTTGCCGAAATTGTGACCCCGGGGCTTTGGGATTTTTTCAAAAAATCTTTTTCCGCCGGTTAAGATGTCGAAGGCTAATTTCTTGTCCTGTGATAAAAACCCTTCTGTTTCGACCGCCAAAGATTTCAGAGGAGCATTTGCAACCGTTGGGGACCATTTTTGAGTGAATTGATGAAAGTCAGATTTTTTCTGAAATTGTGACCCCGGGGCTTAGGGATTTTTTCAAAAAATCTTTTTCCGCCGGTTAAGTTGTTGAGGGCTGATTTCTTGTCCTGTGATAAAAAGCCTTCTATTTCAATCGCCAATCCTTTCAGGGGAGCATTTGCAACCGTTGGGGACCATTTCTGAGTGAATTGCTGAAAGTCAGATTTTTTCTGAAATTGTGACCCCGGGGCTGAGGGATTTTTTCAAAAAAGTCTTGTCCGCCGCTTAAGTTGTCGAGGCCTGATTTCTTGTCCTGTGATAAGAACCCTTCTGTTTCGATCGCCAAACCTTTCAGTGGAGCATTTGCAACCTTTGGGCACCATTTTTGAGTGAATTGCCAAAAGTCAGATTTTTTCTGAAATTGTGACACCGGGGCTTAAGGATTTTTTTTGAAAAACTCTTTTTCCGCCGGTTAAGTTGTCGAGGGCTAATTTCTTGTCCTGTAATAAAAAGCATTGTCTTTTAACCGGCAAAATCTTTTAGGGGAGCATTTGCAACCGTTGGGGATCATTTTTGAGTGAATTGCTGAAAGTCAGATTTTTGCTGAAATTGTGACCCCGGGGCTTAGGGATTTTTTCAAAAAATCTATTTCGGCCGGTTAAGTTGTTGAGGGCTGATTTCTTGTCCTGTGATAAAAACCCTTCTGTTTCGACCGCCAAAGATTTCAGAGGAGCATTTGCAAACATTGGGGACCATTTCTGAGTGTATTGCTGAAAGTCAGATTTTTGCTGAAATTGTGACTCCGGGGCTTAGGGATTTTTTCAAAAACTCTTTTTCCGCCGGTTAAGTTGCAGAAGGCTAATTTCTTGTCCTGGGATAAAAACCCTTCTGTTTCGACCGCCAAAGATTTCAGAGGAGCATTTGCAACCGTTGGGGACCATTTTTGAGTGAATTGCTGAAAGTCAGATTTTTTCTGAAATTGTGACCCCGGGGCTTAGGGATTTTTTCAAAAACTCTTTTTCCGCCGGTTAAGTTGTCGAGGGATGATTTCTTGTCCTGTGATAAAAACCCTTCTGTTTCGACCGCCAAACCTTTTAGGGGAGCATTTGCAACCGTTGGGGACCATTTTTGAGTGAATTGCTGAAAGTCAGATTTTTGCTGAAATTGTGACCCCGGGGCTTAGGGATTTTTCAAAAAATCTTTTTCCGCCGGTTAAGTTGTCGAAGGCTAATTTCTAGTCCTGTGATAAAAAGCCTTCTGTTTCGACCGCCAAACCTTTTAGGGGAGCATTTGCAACCGTTGGGGACCATTTTTGAGTGAATTGCTACAAGTCAGATTTTTTCTGAAATTGTGACCCCGGGGCTTCGGGATTTTTTCAAAAACTCTTTTTCCGCCGCTTAAGTTGTTGAGGGCTGATTTCTTGTCCTGTGATAAAAACCCTTCTGTTTCGACCGCCAAAGATTTTAGGGGAGCATTTGCAACCGTTGGGGACCATTTTTGAGTGAATTGCTGAAAGTCAGATTTTTGCTGAAATTGTGACCCCGGGGCTTAGGGATTTTTTCAAAAAATCTTTTTCCACCGGTTAAGTTGTTGAAGGCTAATTTCTTGTCCTGTGATAAAAAGCCTTCTATTTTGACTGCCAAACCTTTTAGGGGAGCATTTGCAACCGTTGGGGACCATTTTTGAGTGAATTGCTGAAAGTCAGATTTTTGCTGAAATTGTGACCCCGGGGCTTAGGGATTTTTTCAAAAAAAAATTTTCCGCCGGTTAAGTTGTAGAAGGCTAATTTCTTGTCCTGTGATAAAAAGCCTTCTATTTTGACTGCCAAACCTTTTAGGGGAGCATTTGCAACCGTTGGGGACCATTTTTGAGTGAATTGCTGAAAGTCAGATTTTTGCTGAAATTGTGACCCCGGGGCTTAGGGATTTTTTCAAAAAATCTTTTTCCGCCGGTTAAGTTGTCGAGGGCTGATTTCTTGTCCTGTGATAAAAAGCCTTCTGTTTCGACCACCAAACCTTTTAGGGGAGCATTTGCAACAGTTGGGGACCATTTTTGAGTGAATTGCAAAAGGTCAGATTTTTTCTGAAATTGTGACCCCGGGGCTTAGGGATTTTTTCAAAAACTCTTTTTCAGCCGGTTAAGTTGTTGAGGGCTGATTTCTTGTCCTGTGATAAAAACCCTTCTGTTTCGACCACCAAAGATTTCAGAGGAACATTTGCAACCGTTGGGGACCATTTTTGAGTGATTTGCTGAAAGTCAGATTTTTTATGAAATTGTGACCCCGGCGCTTAGGGATTTTTTCAAAAAATCTTTTTCCGCCGGTTAAGTTGTAGAAGGCTAATTTCTTGTCCTGTGATAAAAACCCTTCTATTTTGACCGCCAAACCTTTTAGGGGAGCATTTGCAACCGTTGGGGGCCATTTTTGAGTGATTTGCTGAAAGTCAGATTTTTTCTGAAATTGTGACACCGGGGCTTGGGGATTTTTTCAAAAACTCTTTTTCCGCCGCTTAAGTTGTCGAGGGCTGATTTCTTGTCCTGTGATAAAAACCCTTCTGTTTCGACCGCCAAACCTTTTAGGGGAGCATTTGCAACCGTTGGGGACCATTTTTGAGTGAATTGCTGAAAGTCAGATTTTTGCTGAAATTGTGACCCCGGGGCTTAGGGATTTTTTCAAAAAATCTTTTTCCGCCGCTTAAGTTGTAGAAGGCTAATTTCTTGTCCTGTGATAAAAACCCTTCTATTTTGACCGCCAAACCTTTTAGGGGAGCATTTGCAACCGTTGGGGACCATTTTTGAGTGATTTGCTGAAAGTCAGATTTTTTCTGAAATTGTGACCCCGTGCCTTAGGGATTTTTCCAAAAACTCTTTTTCCGCCGCTTAAGTTGTCGAGGGCTGATTTCTTGTCCTGTGATAAAAACCCTTCTGTTTCGACCGCCAAACCTTTTAGGGGAGCATTTGCAACCGTTGCGGACCATTTTTGAGTGAATTGCTGAAAGTCAGATGTTTGCTGAAATTGTGACCCCGGGGCTTAGGGATTTTTTCAAAAACGCTTTTTCCGCCGCTTAAGTTGTCGAGGGCTGATTTCTTGTCCTGTGATAAAAACCCTTCTGTTTCGACCTCCAAACCTTTTAGGGGAGCATTTGCAACCGTTGGGGACCATTTTTGAGTGAATTGCTGAAAGTCAGATTTTTGCTGAAATTGTGACCCCGGGGCTTAGGGATTTTTTCAAAAAATCTTTTTCCGCCGGTTAAGTTGTAGAAGGCTAATTTCTTGTCCTGTGATAAAAACCCTTCTATTTTGACCGCCAAACCTTTTAGGGGAGCATTTGCAACCGTTGGGGACCATTTTTGAGTGATTTGCTGAAAGTCAGATTTTTTCTGAAATTGTGACCCCGTGCCTTAGGGATTTTTTCAAAAACTCTTTTTCCGCCGCTTAAGTTGTCGAGGGCTGATTTCTTGTCCTGTGATAAAAACCCTTCTGTTTCGACCGCCAAACCTTTTAGGGGAGCATTTGCAACCGTTGGGGACCATTTTTGAGTGAATTGCTGAAAGTCAGATTTTTGCTGAAATTGTGACCCCGGGGCTTAGGGATTTTTTCAAAAAATCTTTTTCCGCCGGTTAAGTTGTCGAAGGCTAATTTCTTGTCCTGTGATAAAAAGCCTTCTATTTTGACCGCCAAACCTTTTAGGGGAGCATTTGCAACCGTTGGGGACCATTTTTGAGTGAATTGCTGAAAGTCAGATTTTTTCTGAAATTGTGACCCCGGGGCTTAGGGATTTTTTCAAAAAATCTTTTTCCGCCGGTTAAGTTGTTGAGGGCTGATTTCTTGTCCTGTAATAAAAACCCTTCTGTTTCGACCGCCAAAGATTTCAGAGGAGTATTTGCAACCGTTGGGGACCATTTTTGAATGAATTGCTGAAAGTCAGATGTTTTCTGAAATTGTGACCCCGGGGCTTAGGGATTTTTTCAAAAACTCTTTTTCCGCCGGTTAAGTTGTTGAGGGCTGATTTCTTGTCCTGTGATTAAAAACCCTTCTGTTTCGACCGCCAAACCTTTTAGGGGAGCATTTGCAACCGTTGGGGACCATTTTTGAGTGAATTGCTGAAAGTCAGATTTTTTCTGAAATTGTCACCCCGGGGCTTAGGGATTTTTTCAAAAAATCTTTTTCCGCCACTTAAGTTGTAGAAGGCTAATTTCTTGTCCTGTGATAAAAACCCTTCTGTTTCGACCGCCAAACCTTTTAGGGGAGCATTTGCAACCGTTGGGGACCATTTTTGAGTGAATTGCTGAAAGTCAGATTTTTGCTGAAATTGTGACCCCGGGGCTTAGGGATTTTTTCAAAAACTCTTTTTCCGCCGCTTAAGTTGTCGAGGGCTGATTTCTTGTCCTGTGATAAAAACCCTTCTGTTTCGACCGCCAAACCTTTTAGGGGAGCATTTGCAACCGTTGGGGACCATTTTTGAGTGAATTGCTGAAAGTCAGATGTTTGCTGAAATTGTGACCCCGGGGCTTAGGGATTTTTTCAAAAACGCTTTTTCCGCCGCTTAAGTTGTCGAGGGCTGATTTCTTGTCCTGTGATAAAAACCCTTCTGTTTCGACCGCCAAACCTTTTAGGGGAGCATTTGCAACCGTTGGGGACCATTTTTGAGTGAATTGCTGAAAGTCAGATTTTTGCTGAAATTGTGACCCCGGTGCTTAGGGATTTTTTCAAAAAATCTTTTTCCGCCGGTTAAGTTGTAGAAGGCTAATTTCTTGTCCTGTGATAAAAACCCTTCTCTTTTGACCGCCAAACCTTTTAGGGGAGCATTTGCAACCGTTGGGGGCCATTTTTGAGTGATTTGCTGAAAGTCAGATTTTTTCTGAAATTGTGACACCGGGGCTTGGGGATTTTTTCAAAAACTCTTTTTCCGCCGCTTAAGTTGTCGAGGGCTGATTTCTTGTCCTGTGATAAAAACCATTCTGTTTCGACCGCCAAACCTTTTAGGGGAGCATTTGCAACCGTTGGGGACCATTTTTGAGTGAATTGCTGAAAGTCAGATTTTTGCTGAAATTGTGACCCCGGGGCTTAGGGATTTTTTCAAAAAATCTTTTTCCGCCGCTTAAGTTGTAGAAGGCTAATTTCTTGTCCTGTGATAAAAACCCTTCTATTTTGACCGCCAAACCTTTTAGGGGAGCATTTGCAACCGTTGGGGACCATTTTTGAGTGATTTGCTGAAAGTCAGATTTTTTCTGAAATTGTGACACCGGGGCTTAGGGATTTTTTCAAAAAATCTTTTTCCGCCGCTTAAGTTGGTTAGGGCTGATTTCTTGTCCTGTGATAAAAACCCTTCTATTTTGACCGCCAAACCTTTTAGGGGAGCATTTGCAACCGTTGCGGACCATTTTTGAGTGAATTGCTGAAAGTCAGATTTTTTCTGAAATTGTGACCCCGGGCCTTAGGGATTTTTTCAAAAACTCTTTTTCCGCCGCTTAAGTTGTCGAGGGCTGATTTCTTGTCCTGTGATAAAAACCCTTCTGTTTCGACCGCCAAACCTTTTAGGGGAGCATTTGCAACCGTTGGGGACCATTTTTGAGTGAATTGCTGAAAGTCAGATTTTTGCTGAAATTGTGACCCCGGGGCTTAGGGATTTTTCACAAAATCTTTTTCCGCCGGTTAAGTTGTAGAAGGCTAATTTCTTGTCCTGTGATAAAAACCCTTCTATTTTGACCGCCAAACCTTTTAGGGGAGCATTTGCAACCGTTGGGGACCATTTTTGAGTGATTTGCTGAAAGTCAGATTTTTTCTGAAATTGTGACCCCGGGGCTTAGGGATTTTTTCAAAAAATCTTTTTCCGCCGCTTAAGTTGTCGAGGGCTGATTTCTTGTCCTGTGATAAAAACCCTTCTGTTTCGACCGCCAAACCTTTTAGGGGAGCATTTGCAACCGTTGGGGACCATTTTTGAGTGAATTGCTGAAAGTCAGATTTTTGCTGAAATTGTGACCCCGGGGCTTAGGGATTTTTTCAAAAAATCTTTTTCCGCCGGTTAAGTTGTCGAAGGCTAATTTCTTGTCCTGTGATAAAAAGCCTTCTATTTTGACCGCCAAACCTTTTAGGGGAGCATTTGCAACCGTTGGGGACCATTTTTGAGTGATTTGCTGAAAGTCACATTTTTTCTGAAATTGTGACCCCGGGGCTTAGGGATTTTTTCAAAAAATCTTTTTCCGCCGGTTAAGTTGTTGAGGGCTGATTTTTTGTCCTGTGATAAAAACCCTTCTGTTTCGACCGCCAAAGATTTCAGAGGAGTATTTGCAACCGTTGGGGACCATTTTTGAATGAATTGCTGAAAGTCAGATTTTTTCTGAAATTGTGACCCAGGGGCTTAGGGATTTTTTCAAAAACTCTTTTTCCGCCGGTTAAGTTGTCGAGCGCTGATTTCTTGTCCTGTGATTAAAAACCCTTCTGTTTCGACCGCCAAACCTTTTAGGGGAGCATTTGCAACCGTTGGGGACCATTTTTGAGTGATTTGCTGAAAGTCAGATTTTTTCTGAAATTGTGACCCCGGGGCTTAGGGATTTTTTCAAAAAATCTTTTTCCGCCGCTTAAGTTGTCGAGGGCTGATTTCTTGTCCTGTGATAAAAACCCTTCTGTTTCGACCGCCAAACCTTTTAGGGGAGCATTTGCAACCGTTGGGGACCATTTTTGAGTGAATTGCTGAAAGTCAGATTTTTTCTGAAATTGTGACCCCGGGGCTTAGGGATTTTTTCAAAAAATCTTTTTCCGCCGGTTAAGTTGTCGAAGGCTAATTTCTTGTCCTGTGATAAAAAGCCTTCTATTTTGACCGCCAAACCTTTTAGGGGAGCATTTGCAACCGTTGGGGACCATTTTTGAGTGATTTACTGAAAGTCAGATTTTTTCTGAAATTGTGACCCCGGGGCTTAGGGATTTTTTCAAAAAATCTTTTTCCGCCGGTTAAGTTGTCGAGGGCTGATTTCTTGTCCTGTGATAAAAACCCTTCTGTTTCGACCGCCAAAGATTTCAGAGGAGCATTTGCAACCGTTGCGGACCATTTTTGAGTGAATTGCTGAAAGTCAGATTTTTTCTGAAATTGTGACCCCGGGCCTTAGGGATTTTTTCAAAAACGCTTTTTCCGCCGCTTAAGTTGTCGAGGGCTGATTTCTTGTCCTGTGATAAAAACCCTTCTGTTTCGACCGCCAAACCTTTTAGGGGAGCATTTGCAACCGTTGGGGACCATTTTTGAGTGAATTGCTGAAAGTCAGATTTTTGCTGAAATTGTGACCCCGGGGCTTAGGGATTTTTCACAAAATCTTTTTCCGCCGGTGAAGTTGTAGAAGGCTAATTTCTTGTCCTGTGATAAAAACCCTTCTATTTTGACCGCCAAACCTTTTAGGGGAGCATTTGCAACCGTTGGGGACCATTTTTGAGTGATTTGCTGAAAGTCAGATTTTTTCTGAAATTGTGGCCCCGGGGCTTAGGGATTTTTTCAAAAAATCTTTTTCCGCCGCTTAAGTTGTCGAGGGCTGATTTCTTGTCCTGTGGTAAAAACCCTTCTGTTTCGACCGCCAAACCTTTTAGGGGAGCATTTGCAACCGTTGGGGACCATTTTTGAGTGAATTGCTGAAAGTCAGATTTTTGCTGAAATTGTGACCCCGGGGCTTAGGGATTTTTTCAAAAAATCTTTTTCCGCCGGTTAAGTTGTCAAAGGCTAATTTCTTGTCCTGTGATAAAAAGCCTTCTATTTTGACCGCCAAACCTTTTAGGGGAGCATTTGCAACCGTTGGGGACCATTTTTGAGTGATTTGCTGAAAGTCACATTTTTTCTGAAATTGTGACCCCGGGGCTTAGGGATTTTTTCAAAAAATCTTTTTCCGCCGGTTAAGTTGTTGAGGGCTGATTTTTTGTCCTGTGATAAAAACCCTTCTGTTTCGACCGCCAAAGATTTCAGAGGAGTATTTGCAACCGTTGGGGACCATTTTTGAATGAATTGCTGAAAGTCAGATTTTTTCTGAAATTGTGACCCCGGGGCTTTGGGATTTTTTCAAAAACTCTTTTTCCGCCGCTTAAGTTGTCGAGGGCTGATTTCTTGTCCTGTGATAAAAACCCTTCTGTTTCGACCGCCAAACCTTTTAGGGGAGCATTTGCAACCGTTGGGGACCATTTTTGAGTGAATTGCTGAAAGTCAGATTTTTGCTGAAATTGTGACCCCGGGGCTTAGGGATTTTTTCAAAAAATCTTTTTCCGCCGGTTAAGTTGTCGAGGGCTGATTTCTTGTCCTGTGATAAAAACCCTTCTGTTTCGACCGCCAAACCTTTTAGGGGAGCATTTGCAACCGTTGGGGACCATTTTTGAGTGAATTGCTGAAAGTCAGATGTTTGCTGAAATTGTGACCCCGGGGCTTAGGGATTTTTTCAAAAACGCTTTTTCCGCCGCTTAAGTTGTCGAGGGCTGATTTCTTGTCCTGTGATAAAAACCCTTCTGTTTCGACCGCCAAACCTTTTAGGGGAGCATTTGCAACTGTTGGGGACCATTTTTGAGTGAATTGCTGAAAGTCAGATTTTTGCTGAAATTGTGACCCCGGGGCTTAGGGATTTTTTCAAAAAATCTTTTTCCGCCGGTTAAGTTGTAGAAGGCTAATTTCTTGTCCTGTGATAAAAACCCTTCTATTTTGACCGCCAAACCTTTTAGGGGAGCATTTGCAACCGTTGGGGACCATTTTTGAGTGATTTGCTGAAAGTCAGATTTTTTCTGAAATTGTGACCCCGTGCCTTAGGGATTTTTTCAAAAACTCTTTTTCCGCCGCTTAAGTTGTCGAGGGCTGATTTCTTGTCCTGTGATAAAAACCCTTCTGTTTCGACCGCCAAACCTTTTAGGGGAGCATTTGCAACCGTTGGGGACCATTTTTGAGTGAATTGCTGAAAGTCAGATTTTTGCTGAAATTGTGACCCCGGGGCTTAGGGATCTTTTCAAAAAATCTTTTTCCGCCGGTTAAGTTGTCGAAGGCTAATTTCTTGTCCTGTGATAAAAAGCCTTCTATTTTGACCGCCAAACCTTTTAGGGGAGCATTTGCAACCGTTGGGGACCATTTTTGAGTGAATTGCTGAAAGTCAGATTTTTGCTGAAATTGTGACCCCGGGGCTTAGGGATTTTTTCAAAAAATCTTTTCCCGCCGGTTAAGTTGTTGAGGGCTGATTTCTTGTCCTGTGATAAAAACCCTTCTGTTTCGACCGCCAAAGATTTCAGAGGAGTATTTGCAACCGTTGGGGACCATTTTTGAATGAATTGCTGAAAGTCAGATGTTTTCTGAAATTGTGACCCCGGGGCTTAGGGATTTTTTCAAAAACTCTTTTTCCGCCGGTTAAGTTGTTGAGGGCTGATTTCTTGTCCTGTGATTAAAAACCCTTCTGTTTCGACCGCCAAACCTTTTAGGGGAGCATTTGCAACCGTTGGGGACCATTTTTGAGTGAATTGCTGAAAGTCAGATTTTTTCTGAAATTGTCACCCCGGGGCTTAGGGATTTTTTCAAAAAATCTTTTTCCGCCACTTAAGTTGTAGAAGGCTAATTTCTTGTCCTGTGATAAAAACCCTTCTGTTTCGACCGCCAAACCTTTTAGGGGAGCATTTGCAACCGTTGGGGACCATTTTTGAGTGAATTGCTGAAAGTCAGATTTTTGCTGAAATTGTGACCCCGGGGCTTAGGGATTTTTTCAAAAAATCTTTTTCCGCCGGTTAAGTTGTCGAAGGCTAATTTCTTGTCCTGTGATAAAAAAGCCTTCTATTTTGACCGCCAATCCTTTTAGGGGAGCATTTGCAACCGTTGGGGACCATTTTTCAGTGATTTGCTGAAAGTCAGATTTTTTCTGAAATTGTGACCCCGGGGCTTAGGGATTTTTTCAAAAAATCTTTTTCCGCCGGTTAAGTTGTTGAGGGCTGATTTCTTGTCCTGTGATAAAAACCCTTCTGTTTCGACCGCCAAAGATTTCAGAGGAGCATTTGCAACCGTTGGGGACCATTTTTGAATGAATTGCTGAAAGTCAGATTTTTGCTGAAATTTTGACCCCGGGGCTTAGGGATTTTTTCAAAAAATCTTTTTCCGCCGGTTAAGTTGTCGAAGGCTAATTTCTTGTTCTGTGATAAAAACCCTTCTGTTTCGACCGCCAAACCTTTTAAGGGAGCATTTGCAACCGTTGGGGACCATTTTTGAGTGAATTGCTGAAAGTCAGATTTTTGCTGAAATTGTGACCCCGGGGCTTAGGGATTTTTTCAAAAACTCTTTTTCCGCCGGTTAAGTTGTTGAGGGCTGATTTCTTGTCCTGTGATAAAAAGCCTTCTGTTTCGACCGCCAAAGATTTCAGAGGAGCACTTGCAACCGTTGGGGACCATTTTTGAGTGAATTGCTGAAAGTCAGATTTTTTCTGAAATCGTGACCCCGGGGCTTAGGGATTTTTTCAAAAACTGTTTTTCCGCCGGTTAAGTTGTCGAGGGCTGATTTCTTGTCCTGTGATAAAAACCCTTCTGTTTCGACCGCCAAACCTTTTAGGGGAGCATTTGCAACCGTTGGGGACCATTTTTGAGTGAATTGCTGAAAGTCAGATTTTTGCTGAAATTGTGACCCCGGGGCTTAGGGATTTTTGCAAAAAATCTTTTTCCGCCGGTTAAGTTGTAGAAGGCTAATTTCTTGTCCTGTGAAAAAAACCTTCTATTTTGACCGCCAAACCTTTTAGGGGAGCATTTGCAACCGTTGGGGACCATTTTTGAGTGATTTGCTGAAAGTCAGATTTTTTCTGAAATTGTGACCCCGGGGCTTAGGGATTTTTTCAAAAACCCTTTTTCCCCCGGTTAAGTTGTCGAGGGCTGATTTCTTGTCCTGTGATAAAAACCCTTCTGTTTCGACCGCCAAACCTTTTAGGGGAGCATTTGCAACCGTTGGGGACCATTTTTGAGTGAATTGCTGAAAGTCAGATTTTTGCTGAAATTGTGACCCCGGGGCTTAGGGATTTTTTCAAAAAAAAATTTTCCGCCGGTTAAGTTGTCGAAGGCTAATTTCTTGTCCTGTGATAAAAAGCCTTCTATTTTGACCGCCAAACCTTTTAGGGGAGCATTTGCAACCGTTGGGGACCATTTTTGAGTGATTTGCTGAAAGTCAGATTTTTGCTGTAATTGTGACCCCGGGGCTTAGGGATTTTTTCAAAAACTCTTTTTCCGCCGGTTAAGTTGTTGAGGGCTGATTTCTTGTCCTGTGATAAAAACCCTTCTGTTTCGACCGCCAAAGATTTCAGAGGAGCATTTGCAACCGTTGGGGACCATTTTTGAGTGAATTGCTGAAAGTCAGATTTTTTCTGAAATTGTGACCCCGGGGCTTAGGGATTTTTTCAAAAACTCTTTTTCCGCCGGTTAAGTTGTCGAGGGCTAATTTCTTGTCCTGTGATAAAAACCCTTCTGTTTCGACCGCCAAACCTTTTAGGGGAGCATTTGCAACCGTTGGGGACCATTTTTGAGTGAATTGCTGAAAGTCAGATTTTTACTGAAATTGTGACCCCGGGGCTTAGGGATTTTTCACAAAATCTTTTTTCGCCGGTTAAGTTGTCGAAGGCTAATTTCTTGTCCTGTGATAAAAAGCCTTCTATTTTGACCGTCAAACCTTTTAGGGGAGCATTTGCAACCGTTGGGCACCATTTTTGAGGGAATTGCTGAAAGTCAGATTTTTTCTGAAATTGTGACCCCGGGGCTTAGGGATTTTTTCAAAAACTCTTTTTCCGCCGGTTAAGTTGGCGAGGGCTGATTTCTTGTCCTGTGATAAAAACCCTTCCGTTTCGACCGCCAAACCTTTTACGGGAGCATTTGCAACCGTATGGGACCATTTTTGAGTGAATTGCTGAAAGTCAGATTTTTGTTGAAATTGTGACCCCGGGGCTTAGGGATTTTTTCAAAAACTCTTTTTCCGCCGGTTAAGTTGTCGAGGGATAATTTCTTGTTCTGTGATAAAAACCCTTCTGTTTCGACCGCCAAACCTTTTAGGGGAGCATTTGCAACCGTTGGGGACCATTTTTGAGTGAATTGCTGAAAGTCAGATTTTTGCTGAAATTGTGACCCCGGGGCTTAGGGATTTTTCACAAAATCTTTTTCAGCCGGTTAAGTTGTCGAAGGCTAATTTCTTGTCCTGTGATAAAAACCCTTCTGTTTCGACCGCCAAAGATTTCAGAGGAGCATTTGCAACCGTTGGGGACCATTTTTGAGTGAATTGCTGAAAGTCAGATTTTTTCTGAAATTGTGACCCCGGGGCTTAGGGATTTTTTCAAAAACTCTTTTACTGCCGGTTAAGTTGTCGAGGGATAATTTCTTGTCCTGTGATAAAAACCCTTCTGTTTCGACCGCCAAACCTTTTAGGGGAGCATTTGCAACCGTTGGGGACCATTTTTGAGTGAATTGCTGAAAGTCAGATTTTTGCTGAAATTGTGAACCCGGGGCTTAGGGATTTTTCAAAAAATCTTTTTCCGCCGGTTAAGTTGTCGAAGGCTAATTTCTTGTCCTGTGATAAAAAGCCTTCTATTTGGACCGCCAAACCTTTTAGGGGAGCATTTGCAACCGTTGGGGACCATTTTTGACGGCATTGCTGAAAGTCAGATTTTTTTTGAAATTGTGACCCCGGGGCTTAGGGATTTTTTCAAAAACTCTTTTTCCGCCGGTTAAGTTGTCGAGGGCTGATTTCTTGTCCTGTGATAAAAACACTTCTGTTTCGACCGCCAAACCTTTTAGGGGAGCATTTGCAACCGTTGGGGACCATTTTTGAGTGAATTGCTGAAAGTCAGATTTTTTCTGAAATTGTGACCCCGGGGCTTAGGGATTTTTGCAAAAAATCTTTTTCCGCCGGTTAAGTTGTCGAGGGCTGATTTCTTGTCCTGTGATAAAAACCCTTCTGTTTCGACCGCCAAAGATTTCAGAGGAGCATTTGCAACCGTTGGGGACCATTTTTGAGTGAATTGCTGAAAGTCAGATTTTTTCTGAAATTGTGACCCCGGGGCTTAGGGATTTTTTCAAAAACTCTTTTTCCGCCGGTTAAGTTGTCGAGGGCTAATTTCTTGTCCTGTGATAAAAAGCCTTCTGTTTCGACCGCCAAACCTTTTAGGGGAGCATTTGCAACCGTTGGGGACCATTTTTGAGTGAATTGCTGAAAGTCAGATTTTTACTGAAATTGTGACCCCGGGGCTTAGGGATTTTTCACAAAATCTTTTTTCGCCGGTTAAGTTGTCGAAGGCTAATTTCTTGTCCTGTGATAAAAAGCCTTCTATTTTGACCGTCAAACCTTTTAGGGGAGCATTTGCAACCGTTGGGCACCATTTTTGAGGGAATTGCTGAAAGTCAGATTTTTTCTGAAATTGTGACCCCGGGGCTTAGGGATTTTTTCAAAAACTCTTTTTCCGCCGGTTAAGTTGGCGAGGGCTGATTTCTTGTCCTGTGATAAAAACCCTTCCGTTTCGACCGCCAAACCTTTTAGGGGAGCATTTGCAACCGTATGGGACCATTTTTGAGTGAATTGCTGAAAGTCAGATTTTTGTTGAAATTGTGACCCCGGGGCTTAGGGATTTTTTCAAAAACTCTTTTTCCGCCGGTTAAGTTGTCGAGGGATAATTTCTTGTTCTGTGATAAAAACCCTTCTGTTTCGACCGCCAAACCTTTTAGGGGAGCATTTGCAACCGTTGGGGACCATTTTTGAGTGAATTGCTGAAAGTCAGATTTTTGCTGAAATTGTGACCCCGGGGCTTAGGGATTTTTCACAAAATCTTTTTCAGCCGGTTAAGTTGTCGAAGGCTAATTTCTTGTCCTGTGATAAAAACCCTTCTGTTTCGACCGCCAAAGATTTCAGAGGAGCATTTGCAACCGTTGGGGACCATTTTTGAGTGAATTGCTGAAAGTCAGATTTTTTCTGAAATTGTGACCCCGGGGCTTAGGGATTTTTTCAAAAACTCTTTTACTGCCGGTTAAGTTGTCGAGGGATAATTTCTTGTCCTGTGATAAAAACCCTTCTGTTTCGACCGCCAAACCTTTTAGGGGAGCATTTGCAACCGTTGGGGACCATTTTTGAGTGAATTGCTGAAAGTCAGATTTTTGCTGAAATTGTGAACCCGGGGCTTAGGGATTTTTCACAAAATCTTTTTCCGCCGGTTAAGTTGTCGAAGGCTAATTTCTTGTCCTGTGATAAAAAGCCTTCTATTTTGACCGCCAAACCTTTTAGGGGAGCATTTGCAACCGTTGGGGACCATTTTTGACTGCATTGCTGAAAGTCAGATTTTTTCTGAAATTGTGACCCCGGGGCTTAGGGATTTTTTCAAAAACTCTTTTTCCGCCGGTTAAGTTGTCGAGGGCTGATTTCTTGTCCTGTGATAAAAACACTTCTGTTTCGACCGCCAAACCTTTTAGGGGAGCATTTGCAACCGTTGGGGACCATTTTTGAGTGAATTGCTGAAAGTCAGATTTTTTCTGAAATTGTGACCCCGGGGCTTAGGGATTTTTGCAAAAAATCTTTTTCCGCCGGTTAAGTTGTCGAGGGCTGATTTCTTGTCCTGTGATAAAAACCCTTCTGTTTCGACCGCCAAACCTTTTAGGGGAGCATTTGCAACCGTTGGGCACCATTTTTGAGTGAATTGCTGAAAGTCAGATTTTTGTTGAAATTGTGACCCCGGGGCTTAGGGATTTTTCACAAAATCTTTTTCCGCCGGTTAAGTTGTTGAGGGCTGATTTCTTGTCCTGTGATAAAAAGCCTTCTGTTTCGACCGCCAAACCTTTTAGGGGAGCATTTGCAACCGTTGGGGACCATTTTTGAGTGAATTGCTGAAAGTCAGATTTTTGCTGAAATTGTGACCCCGGGGCTTAGGGATTTTTCACAAAATCTTTTTCCGCCGGTTAAGTTGTCGAAGGCTAATTTCTTGTCCTGTGATAAAAAGCCTTCTATTTTGACCGTCAAACCTTTTAGGGGAGCATTTGCAACCGTTGGGCACCATTTTTGAGGGAATTGCTGAAAGTCAGATTTTTTCTGAAATTGTGACCCCGGGGCTTAGGGATTTTTTCAAAAACTCTTTTTCCGCCGGTTAAGTTGGCGAGGGCTGATTTCTTGTCCTGTGATAAAAACCCTTCCGTTTCGACCGCCAAACCTTTTAGGGGAGCATTTGCAACCGTATGGAACCATTTTTGAGTGAATTGCTGAAAGTCAGATTTTTGTTGAAATTGTGACCCCGGGGCTTAGGGATTTTTTCAAAAAATCTTATTCCGCCGGTTAAGTTGTTGAGGGCTGATTTCTTGCCCTGTGATAAAAACCCTTCTGTTTCGACTGCCAAAGATTTCAGAGGAGCATTTGCAACCTTTGGGGACCATTTTTGAGTGAATTGCTGAAAGTCAGATTTTTTTTGAAATTGTGAACCCGGGGCTTAGGGATTTTTTCAAAAACTCTTTTTCCGCCGGTTAAGTTGTCGAGGGATAATTTCTTGTTCTGTGATAAAAACCCTTCTGTTTCGACCGCCAAACCTTTTAGGGGAGCATTTGCAACCGTTGGGGACCATTTTTGAGTGAATTGCTGAAAGTCAGATTTTTGCTGAAATTGTGACCCCGGGGATTAGGGATTTTTTCAAAAAATCTTTTTCCGCCGGTTAAGTTGTCGAGGGCTGATTTCTTGTCCTGTGATAAAAAGCCTTCTATTTTGACCGCCAAACCTTTTAGGGGAGCATTTGCAACCGTTGGGGACCATTTTTGAGTGAATTGCTGAAAGTCAGATTTTTGTTGAAATTGTGACCCCGGGGCTTAGGGATTTTTTCAAAAAATCTTTTTCCGCCGGTTAAGTTGTTGAGGGCTGATTTCTTGTCCTGTGATAAAAACACTTCTGTTTCGACCGCCAAACCTTTTAGGGGAGCATTTGCAACCGTTGGGGACCATTTTTGAGTGAATTGCTGAAAGTCAGATTTTTGCTGAAATTGTGACCCCGGGGCTTAGGGATTTTTTCAAAAAATCTTTTTCCGCCGGTTAAGTTGTAGAAGGCTAATTTCTTGTCCTGTGATAAAAAGCCTTCTATTTTGACCGCCAAACCTTTTAGGGGAGCATTTGCAACCGGTGGGCACCATTTTTGAGTGATTTGCTGAAAGTCAGATTTTTTCTGAAATTGTGACCCCGGGGCTTAGGGATTTTTTCAAAAACTCTTTTTCCGCCGGTTAAGTTGTCGAGGGCTGATTTCTTGTCCTGTGATAAAAACCCTTCTGTTTCGACCGCCAAACCTTTTAGGGGAGCATTTGCAATCGTTGGGGACCATTTTTGAGTGAATTGCTGAAAGTCAGATTTTTGTTGAAATTGTGACCCCGGGGCTTAGGGATTTTTTCAAAAAATCTTTTTCCGCCGGTTAAGTTGTCGAGGGATAATTTCTTGTTCTGTGATAAAAACCCTTCTGTTTCGACCGCCAAACCTTTTAGGGGAGCATTTGCAACCGTTGGGGACCATTTTTGAGTGAATTGCTGAAAGTCAGATTTTTGCTGAAATTGTGACCCCGGGGATTAGGGATTTTTTCAAAAAATCTTTTTCCGCCGGTTAAGTTGTCGAGGGCTGATTTCTTGTCCTGTGATAAAAAGCCTTCTATTTTGACCGCCAAACCTTTTAGGGGAGCATTTGCAACCGTTGGGGACCATTTTTGAGTGAATTGCTGAAAGTCAGATTTTTGTTGAAATTGTGACCCCGGGGCTTAGGGATTTTTTCAAAAAATCTTTTTCCGCCGGTTAAGTTGTTGAGGGCTGATTTCTTGTCCTGTGATAAAAACACTTCTGTTTCGACCGCCAAACCTTTTAGGGGAGCATTTGCAACCGTTGGGGACCATTTTTGAGTGAATTGCTGAAAGTCAGATTTTTGCTGAAATTGTGACCCCGGGGCTTAGGGATTTTTTCAAAAAATCTTTTTCCGCCGGTTAAGTTGTAGAAGGCTAATTTCTTGTCCTGTGATAAAAAGCCTTCTATTTTGACCGCCAAACCTTTTAGGGGAGCATTTGCAACCGGTGGGCACCATTTTTGAGTGATTTGCTGAAAGTCAGATTTTTTCTGAAATTGTGACCCCGGGGCTTAGGGATTTTTTCAAAAACTCTTTTTCCGCCGGTTAAGTTGTCGAGGGCTGATTTCTTGTCCTGTGATAAAAACCCTTCTGTTTCGACCGCCAAACCTTTTAGGGGAGCATTTGCAATCGTTGGGGACCATTTTTGAGTGAATTGCTGAAAGTCAGATTTTTGTTGAAATTGTGACCCCGGGGCTTAGGGATTTTTTCAAAAAATCTTTTTCCGCCGGTTAAGTTGTCGAAGGCTAATTTCTTGTCCTGTGATAAAAAGCCTTCTATTTTGACCGCCAAACCTTTTAGGGGAGCATTTGCAACCGTTGGGGACCATTTTTGAGTGATTTGCTGAAAGTCAGATATTTATTAAATTGTGACCACGGGGCTTAGGGATTTTTTCAAAAAATCTTTTTCCGCCGGTTAAGTTGTTGAGGGCTGATTTCTTGTCCTGTGATAAAAACCCTTCTGTTTCGACCGCCAAAGATTTCAGAGGAGCATTTGCAACCGTTGGGGACCATTTTTGAATGAATTGCTGAAAGTCAGATTTTTTCTGAAATTGTGACCCCGGGGCTTAGGGATTTTTTCAAAAACTCTTTTTCCGCCGGTTAAGTTGTCGAGGGCTGATTTCTTGTCCTGTGATAAAAACCCTTCTGTTTCGACCGCCAAACCTTTTAGGGGAGCATTTACAACCGTTGGGGACCATTTTTGAGTGATTTGCTGAAAGTCAGATTTTTGGTGAAATTGTGACCCCGGGGCTTAGGGATTTTTTCAAAAACTCTTTTTCCGCCGGTTAAGTTGTCGAGGGCTGATTTCTTGTCCTGTGATAAAAACCCTTCTGTTTCGACCGCCAAACCTTTTAGGGGAGCATTTGCAACCGTTGGGGACCATTTTTGAGTGAATTGCTGAAAGTCAGATTTTTGTTGAAATTGTGACCCCGGGGCTTAGGGATTTTTTCAAAAAATCTTTTTCCGCCGGTTAAGTTGTTGAGGGCTGATTTCTTGTCCTGTGATAAAAACCCTTCTGTTTCGACCGCCAAAGATTTCAGAGGAGCATTTGCAACCGTTGGGGACCATTTTTGAGTGAATTGCTGAAAGTCAGATTTTTGCTGAAATTGTGACCCCGGGGCTTAGGGATTTTTTCAAAAACTCTTTTTCCGCCGGTTAAGTTGTCGAGGGCTGATTTCTTGTCCTGTGATTAAAACTCTTCTGTTTCGACCGCCAAACCTTTTAGGGGAGCATTTGCAACCGTTGGGGACCATTTTTGAGTGAATTGCTGAAAGTCAGATTTTTGCTGAAATTGTGACCCCGGGGCTTAGGGATTTTTTCAAAAAATCTTTTTCCGCCGGTTAAGTTGTTGAGGGCTGATTTCTTGTCCTGTGATAAAAACCCTTCTGTTTCGACCGCCAAACCTTTTAGGGGAGCATTTGCAACCGTTGGGGACCATTTTTGAGTGAATTGCTGAAAGTCAGATTTTTTCTGAAATTGTGACCCCGGGGCTTAGGGATTTTTTCAAAAACTCTTTTTCCGCCGGTTAAGTTGGCGAGGGCTGATTTCTTGTCCTGTGATAAAAACCCTTCCGTTTCGACCGCCAAACCTTTTAGGGGAGCATTTGCAACCGTATGGAACCATTTTTGAGTGAATTGCTGAAAGTCAGATTTTTGTTGAAATTGTGACCCCGGGGCTTAGGGATTTTTTCAAAAAATCTTATTCCGCCGGTTAAGTTGTTGAGGGCTGATTTCTTGCCCTGTGATAAAAACCCTTCTGTTTCGACTGCCAAAGATTTCAGAGGAGCATTTGCAACCTTTGGGGACCATTTTTGAGTGAATTGCTGAAAGTCAGATTTTTTTTGAAATTGTGAACCCGGGGCTTAGGGATTTTTTCAAAAACTCTTTTTCCGCCGGTTAAGTTGTCGAGGGCTGATTTCTTGTCCTGTGATAAAAAGCCTTCTGTTTCGACCGCCAAACCTTTTAGGGGAGCATTTGCAATCGTTGGGGACCATTTTTGAGTGAATTGCTGAAAGTCAGATTTTTTTCTGAAATTGTGACCCCGGGGCTTAGGGATTTTTTCAAAAAATCTTTTTCCGCCGGTTAAGTTGTCGAAGGCTAATTTCTTGTCCTGTGATAAAAAGCCTTCTATTTTGACCGCCAAACCTTTTAGGGGAGCATTTGCAACCGTTGGGGACCATTTTTGAGTGAATTGCTGAAAGTCAGATTTTTTCTGAAATTGTGACCCCGGGGCATAGGGATTTTTGCAAAAAATCTTTTACCGCCGGTTAAGTTGTCGAGGGCTGATTTCTTGTCCTGTGATAAAAACCCTTCTGTTTCGACCGCCAAACCTTTTAGGGGAGCATTTGCAACCGTTGGGGACCATTTTTGAGTGAATTGCTGAAAGTCAGATTTTTTCTGAAATTGTGACCCCGGGGCATAGGGATTTTTGCAAAAAATCTTTTACCGCCGGTTAAGTTGTCGAGGGCTGATTTCTTGTCCTGTGATAAAAACCCTTCTGTTTCGACCGCCAAACCTTTTAGGGGAGCATTTGCAACCGTTGGGGACGATTTTTGAGTGAATTGCTGAAAGTCAGATTTTTTCTGAAATTGTGACCCCGGGGCTTAGGGATTTTTTCAAAAAATCTTTTTCCGCCGGTTAAGTTGTAGAAGGCTAATTTCTTGTCCTGTGATAAAAAGCCTTCTATTTTGACCGCCAAACCTTTTAGGGGAGCATTTGCAACCGTTGGGGACCATTTATGAGTGATTTGCTGAAAGTCAGATTTTTGCTGAAATTGTGACCCCGGGCCTAGGGATTTTTTCAAAAAATCTTTTTCTGCCGGTTAAGTTGTCGAAGGCTAATTTCTTGTCCTGTGATAAAAAGCCTTCTATTTTGACCGCCAAACCTTTTAGGGGAGCATTTGCAACCGTTGGGGACCATTTATGAGTGATTTGCTGAAAGTCAGATATTTGGTGAAATTGTGACCCCGGGGCTTAGGGATTTTTTCAAAAAATCTTTTTCCGCCGGTTAAGTTGTTGAGGGCTGATTTCTTGTCCTGTGATAAAAACCCTTCTTTTTCGACCGCCGAAGATTTTCAGAGGAGCATTTGCAACCGTTGGGGACCATTTTTGAGTGAATTGCTGAAAGTCAGATTTTTCTGAAATTGTGACCCCGGGGCTTAGGGATTTTTGCAAAAAATCTTTTTCCGCCGGTTAAGTTGTCGAGGGCTGATTTCTTGTCCTGTGATAAAAACCCTTCTGTTTCGACCGCCAAACCTTTTAGGGGAGCATTTGCAACCGTTGGGGACGATTTTTGAGTGAATTGCTGAAAGTCAGATTTTTTCTGAAATTGTGACCCCGGGGCTTAGGGATTTTTTCAAAAAATCTTTTTCCGCCGGTTAAGTTGTAGAAGGCTAATTTCTTGTCCCTGTGATAAAAAGCCTTCTATTTTGACCGCCAAACCTTTTAGGGGAGCATTTGCAACCGTTGGGGACCATTTATGAGTGATTTGCTGAAGTCAGATTTTTGGTGAAATTGTGACCCCGGGGCTTAGGGATTTTTTCAAAAAATCTTTTCCGCCGGTTAGTTGTTGAGGGCTGATTTCTTGTCCTGTGATAAAAACCCTTCTGTTTCGACCGCCAAAGATTTCAGAGGAGCATTTGCAACCGTTGGGGACCATTTTTGAGTGAATTGCTGAAAGTCAGATTTTTGCTGAAATTGTGACCCCAGGGCTTAGGGATTTTTTCAAAAATCTTTTCCGCCGGTTAAGTTGTCGAAGGCTAAATTCTTGTCCTGTGATAAAAAAGCCTTCTATTTTGAGCGCCAAACCTTTTAGGGGAGCATTTGCAACCGTTGGGGACCATTTTGGAGTGAATTGCTGAAAGTCAGATTTTTGCTGAAATTGTGACCCCGGGGTTAGGAATTTTTTCAAAAACTCTTTTTATGCCGGTTAAGTTGTCGAAGGCTAATTTCTTGTCCTGTGATAAAAAGCCTTCTATTTTGACCGCCAAAGATTTCAGAGGAGCATTTGCAACCGTTGGGGACCATTTTTGAGTGAATTGCTGAAAGTCAGATTTTTGCTGAATTGTGACCCCGGGGTTAGGGATTTTTTCAAAAACTCTTTTCCGCCGGTTAAGTTGTCGAGGGATAATTTCTTGTCCTGTGATAAAAACCCTTCTGTTTCGACCACCAAACCTTTTAGGGGAGCATTTGCAACCGTTGGGGACCATTTTTGAGTGAATTGCTGAAAGTCAGATTTTTTCTGAAATTGTGACCCCGGGGCTTAGGGATTTTCCAAAAAATCTTTTTCCGCGGTTAAGTTGTTGAGGGCTGATTTCTTGTCCTGTGATAAAAACCCTTCTGTTCGACCGGCAAAGATTTCAGAGGAGCACTTGCAACCGTTGGGGACCATTTTTGAGTGATTTGCTGAAAGTCAGATTTTTGCTGAAATTGTGACCCCGGGGCTTAGGGATGTTTTCAAAAACTCTTTTTCCGCTGGTTAAGTTGTTCAGGGATAATTTCTTGTCCTGTGATAAAAACCCTTCTGTTTCGACCACCAAACCTTTTAGGGAGCATTTGCAACCGTTGGGGACCATTTTTGAGTGAATTGCTGAAAGTCAGATTTTTTCTGAAATTGTGACCCCGGGGCTTAGGGATTTTTTCAAAAAATCTTTTTCCGCCCGTTAAGTTGTCGAGGGCTGATTTCTTGTCCTGTGATAAAAAGCCTTCTGTTTCGACCGCCAAAGATTTCAGAGGAGCATTTGCAACCGTTGGGGACCATTTTTGAGTGAATTGCTGAAAGTCAGATTTTTGCTGAAATTGTGACCCCGGAGTTAGGGATTTTTTCAAAAACTCTTTTTCCGCCGGTTAAGTTGTCGAGGGATAATTTCTTGTCCTGTGATAAAAACCCTTCTGTTTCGACCACCAAACCTTTTAGGGGAGCATTTGCAACCGTTGGGGACCATTTTTGAGTGAATTGCTGAAAGTCAGATTTTTGCTGAAATTGTGACCCCGGGGCTTAGGGATTTTTTTCAAAAAATCTTTTTCCGCCGGTTAAGTTGTTGAGGGCTGATTTCTTGTCCTGTGATAAAAACCCTTCTGTTTCGACCGCCAAAGATTTCAGAGGAGCACTTGCAACCGTTGGGGACCATTTTTGAGTGAATTGCTGAAAGTCAGATTTTTTCTGAAATTGTGACCCCGGGGCTTAGGAATTTTTTCAAAAACTCTTTTTCCGCCGGTTAAGTTGTCGAGGGATAATTTCTTGTCCTGTGATAAAAACCCTTCTGTTTCGACCGCCAAACCTTTTACGGGAGCATTTGCATCCGTTGGGGACCATTTTTGAGTGAATTGCTGAAAGTCAGATTTTTGTTGAAATTGTGACCCCGGGGCTTAGGCATTTTTTTCAAAAAATCTTTTTCCGCCGGTTAAGTTGTTGAGGGCTGATTTCTTGTCCTGTGATAAAAACCCTTCTGTTTCGACCGCCAAAGATTTCAGAGGAGCATTTGCAACCGTTGGGGACCATTTTTGAGTGAATTGCTGAAAGTCAGATTTTTTCTGAAATTGTGACCCCGGGGCTTAGGGATTTTTTCAAAAACTCTTTTTCCGCCGGTTAAGTTGTCGAGGGTTAATTTCTTGTCCTGTGATAAAAACCCTTCTGTTTCGACCGCCAAACCTTTTAGGGGAGCATTTGCAACCGTTGGGGACCATTTTTGAGTGAATTGCTGAAAGTCAGATTTTTGCTGAAATTGTGACCCCGGGGCTTAGGGATTTTTCACAAAATCTTTTTCCGCCGGTTAAGTTGTCGAAGGCTAATTTCTTGTCCTGTGATAAAAACCCTTCTGTTTCGACCGCCAAACCTTTTAGGGGAGCATTTGCAACCGTTGGGGACCATTTTTGAGTGAATTGCTGAAAGTCAGATTTTTTCTGAAATTGTGACCCCGGGGCTTAGGGATTTTTTCAAAAAATCTTTTTCCGCCCGTTAAGTTGTCGAGGGCTGATTTCTTGTCCTGTGATAAAAAGCCTTCTGTTTCGACCGCCAAAGATTTCAGAGGAGCATTTGCAACCGTTGGGGACCATTTTTGAGTGAATTGCTGAAAGTCAGATTTTTTCTGAAATTGTGACCCCGGAGTTAGGGATTTTTTCAAAAACTCTTTTTCCGCCGGTTAAGTTGTCGAGGGATAATTTCTTGTCCTGTGATAAAAACCCTTCTGTTTCGACCACCAAACCTTTTAGGGGAGCATTTGCAACCGTTGGGGACCATTTTTGAGTGAATTGCTGAAAGTCAGATTTTTGCTGAAATTGTGACCCCGGGGCTTAGGGATTTTTTTCAAAAAATCTTTTTCCGCCGGTTAAGTTGTTGAGGGCTGATTTCTTGTCCTGTGATAAAAACCCTTCTGTTTCGACCGCCAAAGATTTCAGAGGAGCACTTGCAACCGTTGGGGACCATTTTTGAGTGAATTGCTGAAAGTCAGATTTTTTCTGAAATTGTGACCCCGGGGCTTAGGAATTTTTTCAAAAACTCTTTTTCCGCCGGTTAAGTTGTCGAGGGATAATTTCTTGTCCTGTGATAAAAACCCTTCTGTTTCGACCGCCAAACCTTTTACGGGAGCATTTGCATCCGTTGGGGACCATTTTTGAGTGAATTGCTGAAAGTCAGATTTTTGTTGAAATTGTGACCCCGGGGCTTAGGCATTTTTTTCAAAAAATCTTTTTCCGCCGGTTAAGTTGTTGAGGGCTGATTTCTTGTCCTGTGATAAAAACCCTTCTGTTTCGACCGCCAAAGATTTCAGAGGAGCATTTGCAACCGTTGGGGACCATTTTTGAGTGAATTGCTGAAAGTCAGATTTTTTCTGAAATTGTGACCCCGGGGCTTAGGGATTTTTTCAAAAACTCTTTTTCCGCCGGTTAAGTTGTCGAGGGTTAATTTCTTGTCCTGTGATAAAAACCCTTCTGTTTCGACCGCCAAACCTTTTAGGGGAGCATTTGCAACCGTTGGGGACCATTTTTGAGTGAATTGCTGAAAGTCAGATTTTTGCTGAAATTGTGACCCCGGGGCTTAGGGATTTTTCACAAAATCTTTTTCCGCCGGTTAAGTTGTCGAAGGCTAATTTCTTGTCCTGTGATAAAAACCCTTCTGTTTCGACCGCCAAACCTTTTAGGGGAGCATTTGCAACCGTTGGGGACCATTTTTGAGTGAATTGCTGAAAGTCAGATTTTTGCTGAAATTGTGACCCCGGGGCTTAGGGATTTTTTCAAAAAATCTTTTTCCGCCGGTTAAGTTGTTGAGGGCTGATTTCTTGTCCTGTGATAAAAACCCTTCTGTTTCGACCGCCAAAGATTTCAGAGGAGCATTTGCAACCGTTGGGGACCATTTTTGAGTGAATTGCTGAAAGTCAGATTTTTTATGAAATTGTGACCCCGGGGCTTAGGGATTTTTTCAAAAACTCTTTTTCCGCCGGTTAAGTTGTCGAGGGCTGATTTCTTGTCCTGTGATAAAAACCCTTCTGTTTCGACCGCCAAACCTTTTAGGGGAGCATTTGCAACCGTTGGGGACCATTTTTGAGTGAATTGCTGAAAGTCAGATTTTTTCTAAAATTGTGACCCCGGGGCTTAGGGATTTTTTCAAAAACTCTTTTTCCGCCGGTTAAGTTGGTGAGGGCTGATTTCTTGTCCTGTGATAAAAACCCTTCTGTTTCGACCGCCAAAGATTTCAGAGGAGCATTTGCAACCGTTGGGGACCATTTTTGAGTGACTTGCTGAAAGTCAGATTTTTTCTGAAATTGTGACCCCGGGGCTTAGGGATTTTTTCAAAAACTCTTTTTCCGCCGGTTAAGTTGTCGAGGGCTGATTTCTTGTCCTGTTATAAAAAGCCTTCTATTTTGAGCGCCAAACCTTTTAGGGGAGCATTTGCAACCGTTGGGGACCATTTTGGAGTGAATTGCTGAAAGTCAGATTTTTGCTGAAATTGTGACCCCGGGGTTAGGAATTTTTTCAAAAACTCTTTTTATGCCGGTTAAGTTGTCGAAGGCTAATTTCTTGTCCTGTGATAAAAAGCCTTCTATTTTGACCGCCAAACCTTTTAGGGGAGCATTTGCAACCGTTGGGGACCATTTTTGAGTCAATTGCTGAAAGTCAGATTTTTGCTGAAATTGTGACCCCGGGGTTAGGGATTTTTTCAAAAACTCTTTTTCCGCCGGTTAAGTTGTTGAGGGATAATTTCTTGTGCTGTGATAAAAACCCTTCTGTTTCGACCACCAAAGATTTCAGAGGAGCATTTGCAACCGTTGGGGACCATTTTTGAGTGAATTGCTGAAAGTCAGATTTTTTCTGAAATTGTGACCCCGGGGCTTAGGGATTTTTTCAAAAACTCTTTTTCCGCCGGTTAAGTTGTCGAGGGCTGATTTCTTGTCCTGTGATAAAAAGCCTTCTGTTTCGACCGCCAAACCTTTTAGGGGAGCATTTGCAACCGTTGGGGACCATTTTTGAGTCAATTGCTGAAAGTCAGATTTTTTCTAAAATTGTGACCCCGGGGCTTAGGCATTTTTTTCAAAAAATCTTTTTCCGCCGGTTAAGTTGTTGAGGGCTGATTTCTTGTCCTGTGATAAAAAACCTTCTGTTTCGACCGCCAAAGATTTCAGAGGAGCATTTGCAACCGTTGGGGACCATTTTTGAGTGAATTGCTGAAAGTCAGATTTTTTCTGAAATTGTGACCCCGGGGTTTAGGGATTTTTTCAAAAACTCTTTTTCCGCCGGTTAAGTTGTCGAGGGATAATTTCTTGTCCTGTGATAAAAACCCTTCTGTTTCGACCGCCAAACCTTTTAGGGGAGCATTTGCAACCGTTGGGGACCATTTTTGAGTGAATTGCTGAAAGTCAGATTTTTGCTGAAATTGTGACCCCGGGGCTTAGGGATTTTTCACAAAATCTTTTTCCGCCGGTTAAGTTGTCGAAGGCTAATTTCTTGTCCTGTGATAAAAAGCCTTCTATTTTGACCGCCAAACCTTTTAGGGGAGCATTTGCAACCGGTGGGCACCATTTTTCAGTGAATTGCTGAAAGTCAGATTTTTTCTGAAATTGTGACCCCGGGGCTTAGGGATTTTTTCAAAAACTCTTTTTCCGCCGGTTAAGTTGTCGAGGGCTGATTTCTTGTCCTGTGATAAAAACCCTTCTGTTTCGACCGCCAAACCTTTTAGGGGAGCATTTGCAACCGTTGGGGACCATTTTTGAGTGAATTGCTGAAAGTCAGCTTTTTGCTGAAATTGTGACCCCGGGGCTTAGGGATTTTTTCAAAAACTCTTTTTCCGCCGGTTAAGTTGTTGAGGGCTGATTTCTTGTCCTGTGATAAAAACCCTTCTGTTTCGACCGCCAAAGATTTCAGAGGAGCATTTGCAACCGTTGGGGACCATTTTTGAGTGAATTGCTGAAAGTCAGATTTTTTCTGAAATTGTGACCCCGGGGCTTAGGGATTTTTTCAAAAATTCTTTTTCCGCCGGTTAAGTTGTTGAGGGCTGATTTCTTGTCCTGTGATAAAAACCCTTCTGTTTCGACCGCCAAACCTTTTAGGGGAGCATTTGCAACCGTTGGGGACCATTTTTGAGTCAATTGCTGAAAGTCAGATTTTTTCTAAAATTGTGACCCCGGGGCTTAGGGATTTTTTCAAAAAATCTTTTTCCGCCGGTTAAGTTGGTTAGGGCTGATTTCTTGTCCTGTGATAAAAACCCTTCTGTTTCGACCGCCAAAGATTTCAGAGGAGCATGTGCAACCGTTGGGGACCATTTTTGAGTGACTTGCTGAAAGTCAGATTTTTTCTGAAATTGTGACCCCGGGGCTTAGGGATTTTTTCAAAAACTCTTTTTCCGCCGGTTAAGTTGTCGAGGGCTGATTTCTTGTCCTGTTATAAAAACCCTTCTGTTTCGACCGCCAAACCTTTTAGGGGAGCATTTGCAACCGTTGGGGACCATTTTTGAGTGAATTGCTGAAAGTCAGATTTTTGCTGAAATTGTGACCCCAGGGCTTAGGGATTTTTTCAAATAATCTTTTTCCGCCGGTTAAGTTGTCGAAGGCTAATTTCTTGTCCTGTGATAAAAAGCCTTCTATTTTGAGCGCCAAACCTTTTAGGGGAGCATTTGCAACCGTTGGGGACCATTTTGGAGTGAATTGCTGAAAGTCAGATTTTTGCTGAAATTGTGACCCCGGGGTTAGGAATTTTTTCAAAAACTCTTTTTATGCCGGTTAAGTTGTCGAAGGCTAATTTCTTGTCCTGTGATAAAAAGCCTTCTATTTTGACCGCCAAACCTTTTAGGGGAGCATTTGCAACCGTTGGGGACCATTTTTGAGTCAATTGCTGAAAGTCAGATTTTTGCTGAAATTGTGACCCCGGGGTTAGGGATTTTTTCAAAAACTCTTTTTCCGCCGGTTAAGTTGTTGAGGGATAATTTCTTGTCCTGTGATAAAAACCCTTCTGTTTCGACCACCAAACCTTTTAGGGGAGCATTTGCAACCGTTGGGGACCATTTTTGAGTGAATTGCTGAAAGTCAGATTTTTTCTGAAATTGTGACCCCGGGGCTTAGGGATTTTTTCAAAAACTCTTTTTCCGCCGGTTAAGTTGTTGAGGGCTGATTTCTTGTCCTGTGATAAAAAGCCTTCTGTTTCGACCGCCAAACCTTTTAGGGGAACATTTGCAACCATTGGGGACCATTTTTGAGTTAATTGCAGAAGGTCAGATTTTTTCTGAAATTGTGACCCCGGGGCTTAGGGATTTTTCCAAAAAATCTTTTTCCGCCGGTTAAGTTGTTGAGGGCTTTTTCTTGTCCTGTGATAAAAAGCCTTCTGTTTCGACCGCCAAAGATTTCAGGGGAGCAATTGCAACCGTTAGGGACCATTTTTGAGTGAATTGCTGAAAGTCAGATTTTTGCTGAAATTGTGACCCCGGGGCTTAGGGATTTTTCCAAAAAATCTTTTTCCGCCGGTTAAGTTGTTGAGGGCTGATTTCTTGTCTTGTGATAAAAACCCTTCTGTTTCGACCGCCAAAGATTTCAGAGGAGCACTTGCAACCGTTGGGGACCATTTTTGAGTGAATTGCTGAAAGTCAGATTTTTGCTGAAATTGTGACCCCGGGGCTTAGGGATTTTTTCAAAAACTCTTTTTCCGCCGGTTAAGTTGTTCAGGGATAATTTCTTGTCCTGGGTTAAAAACCCTTCTGTTTCGAACACCAAACCTTTTAGGGGAGCATTTGCAACCGTTGGGGACCATTTTTGAGTGAATTGCTGAAAGTCAGATTTTTTCTGAAATTGTGACCCCGGGGCTTAGGGATTTTTTCAAAAACTCTTTTTCCGCCGGTTAAGTTGTTCAGGGATAATTTCTTGTCCTGTGATAAAAAGCCTTCTGTTTCCACCGCCAAAGATTTCAGAGGAGCATTTGCAACCGTTGGGGACCATTTTTGAGTGAATTGCTGAAAGTCAGATTTTTGCTGAAATTGTGACCCCGGGGCTTAGGCATTTTTTTCAAAAAAACTTTTTCCGCCGGTTAAGTTGTTGAGGGCTGATTTCTTGTCCTGTGATAAAAACCCTTCTGTTTCGACCGCCAAAGATTTCAGAGGAGCACTTGCAACCGTTGGGGACCATTTTTGAGTGAATTGCTGAAAGTCAGATTTTTTCTGAAATTGTGACCCCGGGGCTTAGGGATTTTTTCAAAAACTCTTTTTCCGCCGGTTAAGTTGTTGAGGGCTGATTTCTTGTCCTGTGATAAAAACCCTTCTGTTTCGACCGCCAAACCTTTTAGGGGAGCATTTGCAACCGTTGGGGACCATTTTTGAGTGAATTGCTGAAAGTCAGATTTTTGCTGAAATTGTGACCCCGGGGCTTAGGGATTTTTTCAAAAAATCTTTTTCCGCCGGTTAAGTTGTTGAGGGCTGATTTCTTGTCCTGTGATAAAAACCCTTCTGTTTCGACCGCCAAAGATTTCAGAGGAGCATTTGCAACCGTTGGGGACCATTTTTGAGTGAATTGCTGAAAGTCAGATTTTTTCTGAAATTGTGGCCCCGGGGCTTAGGGATTTTTTCAAAAACTCTTTTTCCACCGGTTAAGTTGTTGAGGGCTGATTTCTTGTCCTGTGATAAAAAGCCTTCTGTTTCGACCGCCAAACCTTTTAGGGGAACATTTGCAACCATTGGGGACCATTTTTGAGTGAATTGCTGAAAGTCAGATTTTTGCTGAAATTGTGACCCCGGGGCTTAGGGATTTTTTCAAAAACGCTTTTTCCGCCGGTTAAGTTGTTCAGGGATAATTTCTTGTCCTGTGTTAAAAACCCTTCTGTTTCGACCACCAAACCTTTTAGGGGAGCATTTGCAACCGTTGGGGACCATTTTTGAGTGAATTGCTGAAAGTCAGATTTTTTCTGAAATTGTGACCCCGGGGCTTAGGGATTTTTTCAAAAACTCTTTTTCCGCCGGTTAAGTTGTTCAGGGATAATTTCTTGTCCTGTGATAAAAAGCCTTCTGTTTCGACCGCCAAAGATTTCAGAGGAGCATTTGCAACCGTTGGGGACCATTTTTGAGTGAATTGCTGAAAGTCAGATTTTTGCTGAAATTGTGACCCCGGGGCTTAGGCATTTTTTTCAAAAAAACTTTTTCCGCCGGTTAAGTTGTTGAGGGCTGATTTCTTGTCCTGTGATAAAAACCCTTCTGTTTCGACCGCCAAAGATTTCAGAGGAGCACTTGCAACCGTTGGGGACCATTTTTGAGTGAATTGCTGAAAGTCAGATTTTTTCTGAAATTGTGACCCCGGGGCTTAGGGATTTTTTCAAAAACTCTTTTTCCGCCGGTTAAGTTGTCGAGGGCTGATTTCTTGTCCTGTGATAAAAACCCTTCTATTTCGACCGCCAAACCTTTTAGGGGAGCATTTGCAACCGTTGGGGACCATTTTTGAGTGAATTGCTGAAAGTCAGATTTTTGCTGAAATTGTGACCCCGGGGCTTAGGGATTTTTTCAAAAAATCTTTTTCCGCCGGTTAAGTTGTTGAGGGCTGATTTCTTGTCCTGTGATAAAAACCCTTCTGTTTCGACCGCCAAAGATTTCAGAGGAGCATTTGCAACCGTTGGGGACCATTTTTGAGTGAATTGCTGAAAGTCAGATTTTTTCTGAAATTGTGACCCCGGGGCTTAGGGATTTTTTCAAAAACTCTTTTTCCACCGGTTAAGTTGTCGAGGGCTGATTTCTTGTCCTGTGATAAAAACCCTTCTGTTTCGACCGCCAAACCTTTTAGGGGAGCATTTGCAACCGTTGGGGACCATTTTTGAGTGAATTGCTGAAAGTCAGATTTTTGCTGAAATTGTGACCCCGGGGCTTAGGGATTTTTTCAAAAAATCTTTTTCCGCCGGTTAAGTTGTTGAGGGCTGATTTCTTGTCCTGTGATAAAAACCCTTCTGCTTCGACCGCCAAAGATTTCAGAGGAGCATTTGCAACCGTTGGGGACCATTTTTGAGTGAATTGCTGAAAGTCAGATTTTTTCTGAAATTGTGGCCCCGGGGCTTAGGGATTTTTTCAAAAACTCTTTTTCCACCGGTTAAGTTGTTGAGGGCTGATTTCTTGTCCTGTGATAAAAAGCCTTCTGTTTCGACCGCCAAACCTTTTAGGGGAACATTTGCAACCATTGGGGACCATTTTTGAGTGAATTGCTGAAAGTCAGATTTTTGCTGAAATTGTGACCCCGGGGCTTAGGCATTTTTTCAAAAACTCTTTTTCCGCCGGTTAAGTTGTTCAGGGATAATTTCTTGTCCTGTGTTAAAAACCCTTCTGTTTCGACCACCAAACCTTTTAGGGGAGCATTTGCAACCGTTGGGGACCATTTTTGAGTGAATTGCTGAAAGTCAGATTTTTTCTGAAATTGTGACCCCGGGGCTTAGGGATTTTTTCAAAAACTCTTTTTCCGCCGGTTAAGTTGTTCAGGGATAATTTCTTGTCCTGTGATAAAAAGCCTTCTGTTTCAACCGCCAAAGATTTCAGAGGAGCATTTGCAACCGTTGGGGACCATTTTTGAGTGAATTGCTGAAAGTCAGATTTTTGCTGAAATTGTGACCCCGGGGCTTAGGCATTTTTTTCAAAAAACCTTTTTCCGCCGGTTAAGTTGTTGAGGGCTGATTTCTTGTCCTGTGATAAAAACCCTTCTGTTTCGACCGCCAAAGATTTCAGAGGAGCATTTGCAACCGTTGGGGACCATTTTTGAGTGAATTGCTGAAAGTCAGATTTTTTCTGAAATTGTGGCCCCGGGGCTTAGGGATTTTTTCAAAAACTCTTTTTCCACCGGTTAAGTTGTTGAGGGCTGATTTCTTGTCCTGTGATAAAAAGCCTTCTGTTTCGACCGCCAAACCTTTTAGGGGAACATTTGCAACCATTGGGGACCATTTTTGAGTGAATTGCTGAAAGTCAGATTTTTGCTGAAATTGTGACCCCGGGGCTTAGGGATTTTTTCAAAAACGCTTTTTCCGCCGGTTAAGTTGTTCAGGGATAATTTCTTGTCCTGTGTTAAAAACCCTTCTGTTTCGACCACCAAACCTTTTAGGGGAGCATTTGCAACCGTTGGGGACCATTTTTGAGTGAATTGCTGAAAGTCAGATTTTTTCTGAAATTGTGACCCCGGGGCTTAGGGATTTTTTCAAAAACTCTTTTTCCGCCGGTTAAGTTGTTCAGGGATAATTTCTTGTCCTGTGATAAAAAGCCTTCTGTTTCGACCGCCAAAGATTTCAGAGGAGCATTTGCAACCGTTGGGGACCATTTTTGAGTGAATTGCTGAAAGTCAGATTTTTGCTGAAATTGTGACCCCGGGGCTTAGGCATTTTTTTCAAAAAAACTTTTTCCGCCGGTTAAGTTGTTGAGGGCTGATTTCTTGTCCTGTGATAAAAACCCTTCTGTTTCGACCGCCAAAGATTTCAGAGGAGCACTTGCAACCGTTGGGGACCATTTTTGAGTGAATTGCTGAAAGTCAGATTTTTTCTGAAATTGTGACCCCGGGGCTTAGGGATTTTTTCAAAAACTCTTTTTCCGCCGGTTAAGTTGTCGAGGGCTGATTTCTTGTCCTGTGATAAAAACCCTTCTATTTCGACCGCCAAACCTTTTAGGGGAGCATTTGCAACCGTTGGGGACCATTTTTGAGTGAATTGCTGAAAGTCAGATTTTTGCTGAAATTGTGACCCCGGGGCTTAGGGATTTTTTCAAAAAATCTTTTTCCGCCGGTTAAGTTGTTGAGGGCTGATTTCTTGTCCTGTGATAAAAACCCTTCTGTTTCGACCGCCAAAGATTTCAGAGGAGCATTTGCAACCGTTGGGGACCATTTTTGAGTGAATTGCTGAAAGTCAGATTTTTTCTGAAATTGTGACCCCGGGGCTTAGGGATTTTTTCAAAAACTCTTTTTCCACCGGTTAAGTTGTCGAGGGCTGATTTCTTGTCCTGTGATAAAAACCCTTCTGTTTCGACCGCCAAACCTTTTAGGGGAGCATTTGCAACCGTTGGGGACCATTTTTGAGTGAATTGCTGAAAGTCAGATTTTTGCTGAAATTGTGACCCCGGGGCTTAGGGATTTTTTCAAAAAATCTTTTTCCGCCGGTTAAGTTGTTGAGGGCTGATTTCTTGTCCTGTGATAAAAACCCTTCTGCTTCGACCGCCAAAGATTTCAGAGGAGCATTTGCAACCGTTGGGGACCATTTTTGAGTGAATTGCTGAAAGTCAGATTTTTTCTGAAATTGTGGCCCCGGGGCTTAGGGATTTTTTCAAAAACTCTTTTTCCACCGGTTAAGTTGTTGAGGGCTGATTTCTTGTCCTGTGATAAAAAGCCTTCTGTTTCGACCGCCAAACCTTTTAGGGGAACATTTGCAACCATTGGGGACCATTTTTGAGTGAATTGCTGAAAGTCAGATTTTTGCTGAAATTGTGACCCCGGGGCTTAGGCATTTTTTCAAAAACTCTTTTTCCGCCGGTTAAGTTGTTCAGGGATAATTTCTTGTCCTGTGTTAAAAACCCTTCTGTTTCGACCACCAAACCTTTTAGGGGAGCATTTGCAACCGTTGGGGACCATTTTTGAGTGAATTGCTGAAAGTCAGATTTTTTCTGAAATTGTGACCCCGGGGCTTAGGGATTTTTTCAAAAACTCTTTTTCCGCCGGTTAAGTTGTTCAGGGATAATTTCTTGTCCTGTGATAAAAAGCCTTCTGTTTCAACCGCCAAAGATTTCAGAGGAGCATTTGCAACCGTTGGGGACCATTTTTGAGTGAATTGCTGAAAGTCAGATTTTTGCTGAAATTGTGACCCCGGGGCTTAGGCATTTTTTTCAAAAAACCTTTTTCCGCCGGTTAAGTTGTTGAGGGCTGATTTCTTGTCCTGTGATAAAAACCCTTCTGTTTCGACCGCCAAAGATTTCAGAGGAGCACTTGCAACCGTTGGGGACCATTTTTGAGTGAATTGCTGAAAGTCAGATTTTTTCTGAAATTGTGACCCCGGGGCTTAGGGATTTTTTCAAAAACTCTTTTTCCGCCGGTTAAGTTGTCGAGGGCTGATTTCTTGTCCTGTGATAAAAACCCTTCTGTTTCGACCGCCAAACCTTTTAGGGGAGCATTTGCAACCGTTGGGGACCATTTTTGAGTGAATTGCTGAAAGTCAGATTTTTGCTGAAATTGTGACCCCGGGGCTTAGGGATTTTTTCAAAAAATCTTTTTCCGCCGGTTAAGTTGTTGAGGGCTGATTTCTTGTCCTGTGATAAAAACCCTTCTGTTTCGACCGCCAAAGATTTCAGAGGAGCATTTGCAACCGTTGGGGACCATTTTTGAGTGAATTGCTGAAAGTCAGATTTTTTCTGAAATTGTGACCCCGGGGCTTAGGGATTTTTTCAAAAACTCTTTTTCCACCGGTTAAGTTGTCGAGGGCTGATTTCTTGTCCTGTGATAAAAACCCTTCTGTTTCGACCGCCAAACCTTTTAGGGGAGCATTTGCAACCGTTGGGGACCATTTTTGAGTGAATTGCTGAAAGTCAGATTTTTTCTAAAATTGTGACCCCGGGGCTTAGGGATTTTTTCAAAAAATCTTTTTCCGCCGGTTAAGTTGGTGAGGGCTGATTTCTTGTCCTGTGATAAAAACCCTTCTGTTTCGACCGCCAAAGATTTCAGAGGAGCATTTGCAACCGTTGGGGACCATTTTTGAGTGACTTGCTGAAAGTCAGATTTTTTCTGAAATTGTGACCCCGGGGCTTAGGGATTTTTTCAAAAACTCTTTTTCCGCCGGTTAAGTTGTCGAGGGCTGATTTCTTGTCCTGTGATAAAAACCCTTCTGTTTCGACCGCCAAACCTTTTAGGGGAGCATTTGCAACCGTTGGGGACCATTTTTGAGTGAATTGCTGAAAGTCAGATTTTTGCTGAAATTGTGACCCCAGGGCTTAGGGATTTTTTCAAAAAATCTTTTTCCGCCGGTTAAGTTGTCGAAGGCTAATTTCTTGTCCTGTGATAAAAAGCCTTCTATTTTGAGCGCCAAACCTTTTAGGGGAGCATTTGCAACCGTTGGGGACCGTTTTTGAGTGAATTGCTGAAAGTCAGATTTTTGCTGAAATTGTGACCCCGGGGTTAGGAATTTTTTCAAAAACTCTTTTTATGCCGGTTAAGTTGTCGAAGGCTAATTTCTTGTCCTGTGATAAAAAGCCTTCTATTTGGACCGCCAATCCTTTCAGGGGAGCATTTGCAACCGTTGGGGACCATTTTTGAGTGAATTGCTGAAAGTCAGATTTTTGCTGAAATTGTGACCCCGGGGCTTAGGGATTTTTTCAAAAAATCTTTTTCCGCCGGTTAAGTTGTTGAGGGCTGATTTCTTGTCCTGTGATAAAAAGCCTTCTGTTTCGACCGCCAAACCTTTTAGGGGAACATTTGCAACCATTGGGGACCATTTCTGAGTTAATTGCAGAAGGTCAGATTTTTTCTGAAATTGTGACCCCGGGGTTTAGGGATTTTTTCAAAAAATCTTTTTCTGCCGGTTAAGTTGTTGAGGGCTTTTTCTTGTCCTGTGATAAAAAGCCTTCTGTTTCGACCGCCAAAGATTTCTGGGGAGCAATTGCAACCGTTAGGGACCATTTTTGAGTGAATTGCTGAAAGTCAGATTTTTGCTGAAATTGTGACCCCGGGGCTTAGGGATTTTTTCAAAAACTCTTTTTCCGCCGGTTAAGTTGTTGAGGGCTGATTTCTTGTCCTGTGATAAAAACCCTTCTGTTTCGACCGCCAAAGATTTCAGAGGAGCACTTGCAACCGTTGGGGACCATTTTTGAGTGATTTGCTGAAAGTCAGATTTTTGCTGAAATTGTGACCCCGGGGCTTAGGCATTTTTTTCAAAAAATCTTTTTCCGCCGGTTAAGTTGTTGAGGGCTGATTTCTTGTCCTGTGATAAAAACCCTTCTGTTTCGACCGCCCAAGATTTCAGAGGAGCACTTGCAACCGTTGGGGACCATTTTTGAGTGAATTGCTGAAAGTCAGATTTTTTCTGAAATTGTGACCCCGGGGCTTAGGGATTTTTTCAAAAACTCTTTTTCCGCCGGTTAAGTTGTTCAGGGATAATTTCTTGTCCTGTGATAAAAACCCTTCTGTTTCGACCACCAAACCTTTTAGGGGAGCATTTGCAACCGTTGGGGACCATTTTTGAGTGAATTGCTGAAAGTCAGATTTTTTCTGAAATTGTCACCCCGGGGCTTAGGGATTTTTTCAAAAAATCTTTTTCCGCCGGTTAAGTTGTCGACGGCTGATTTCTTGTCCTGTGATAAAAAGCCTTCTGTTTCGACCGCCAAACCTTTTAGGGGAGCATTTACAACCGTTGGGGACCATTTTTGAGTGAATTGCTGAAAGTCAGATTTTTGCTGAAATTGTGACCCCAGGGCTTAGGGATTTGTTCAAAAAATCTTTTTCCGCCGGTTAAGTTGTCGAAGGCTAATTTCTTGTCCTGTGATAAAAAGCCTTCTATTTTGAGCGCCAAACCTTTTAGGGGAGCATTTGCAACCGTTGGGGACCATTTTGGAGTGAATTGCTGAAAGTCAGATTTTTGCTGAAATTGTGACCCCGGGGTTAGGAATTTTTTCAAAAACTCTTTTTATGCCGGTTAAGTTGTCGAAGGCTAATTTCTTGTCCTGTGATAAAAAGCCTTCTATTTTGACCGCCAAACCTTTTAGGGGAGCATTTGCAACCGTTGGGGACCATTTTTGAGTCAATTGCTGAAAGTCAGATTTTTGCTGAAATTGTGACCCCGGGGTTAGGGATTTTTTCAAAAACTCTTTTTCCGCCGGTTAAGTTGTTGAGGGATAATTTCTTGTCCTGTGATAAAAACCCTTCTGTTTCGACCACCAAACCTTTTAGGGGAGCATTTGCAACCGTTGGGGACCATTTTTGAGTGAATTGCTGAAAGTCAGATTTTTTCTGAAATTGTGACCCCGGGGCTTAGGGATTTTTTCAAAAACTCTTTTTCCGCCGGTTAAGTTGTTGAGGGCTGATTTCTTGTCCTGTGATAAAAAGCCTTCTGTTTCGACCGCCAAACCTTTTAGGGGAACATTTGCAACCATTGGGGACCATTTTTGAGTTAATTGCAGAAGGTCAGATTTTTTCTGAAATTGTGACCCCGGGGCTTAGGGATTTTTCCAAAAAATCTTTTTCCGCTGGTTAAGTTGTTGAGGGCTTTTTCTTGTCCTGTGATAAAAAGCCTTCTGTTTCGACCGCCAAAGATTTCAGGGGAGCAATTGCAACCGTTAGGGACCATTTTTGAGTGAATTGCTGAAAGTCAGATTTTTGCTGAAATTGTGACCCCGGGGCTTAGGGATTTTTTCAAAAAATCTTTTTCCGCCGGTTAAGTTGTTGAGGGCTGATTTCTTGTCTTGTGATAAAAACCCTTCTGTTTCGACCGCCAAAGATTTCAGAGGAGCACTTGCAACCGTTGGGGACCATTTTTGAGTGAATTGCTGAAAGTCAGATTTTTGCTGAAATTGTGACCCCGGGGCTTAGGGATTTTTTCAAAAACTCTTTTTCCGCCGGTTAAGTTGTTCAGGGATAATTTCTTGTCCTGGGTTAAAAACCCTTCTGTTTCGACCACCAAACCTTTTAGGGGAGCATTTGCAACCGTTGGGGACCATTTTTGAGTGAATTGCTGAAAGTCAGATTTTTTCTGAAATTGTGACCCCGGGGCTTAGGGATTTTTTCAAAAACTCTTTTTCCGCCGGTTAAGTTGTTCAGGGATAATTTCTTGTCCTGTGATAAAAAGCCTTCTGTTTCCACCGCCAAAGATTTCAGAGGAGCATTTGCAACCGTTGGGGACCATTTTTGAGTGAATTGCTGAAAGTCAGATTTTTGCTGAAATTGTGACCCCGGGGCTTAGGCATTTTTTTCAAAAAAACTTTTTCCGCCGGTTAAGTTGTTGAGGGCTGATTTCTTGTCCTGTGATAAAAACCCTTCTGTTTCGACCGCCAAAGATTTCAGAGGAGCACTTGCAACCGTTGGGGACCATTTTTGAGTGAATTGCTGAAAGTCAGATTTTTTCTGAAATTGTGACCCCGGGGCTTAGGGATTTTTTCAAAAACTCTTTTTCCGCCGGTTAAGTTGTTGAGGGCTGATTTCTTGTCCTGTGATAAAAACCCTTCTGTTTCGACCGCCAAACCTTTTAGGGGAGCATTTGCAACCGTTGGGGACCATTTTTGAGTGAATTGCTGAAAGTCAGATTTTTGCTGAAATTGTGACCCCGGGGCTTAGGGATTTTTTCAAAAAATCTTTTTCCGCCGGTTAAGTTGTTGAGGGCTGATTTCTTGTCCTGTGATAAAAACCCTTCTGTTTCGACCGCCAAAGATTTCAGAGGAGCATTTGCAACCGTTGGGGACCATTTTTGAGTGAATTGCTGAAAGTCAGATTTTTTCTGAAATTGTGGCCCCGGGGCTTAGGGATTTTTTCAAAAACTCTTTTTCCACCGGTTAAGTTGTTGAGGGCTGATTTCTTGTCCTGTGATAAAAAGCCTTCTGTTTCGACCGCCAAACCTTTTAGGGGAACATTTGCAACCATTGGGGACCATTTTTGAGTGAATTGCTGAAAGTCAGATTTTTGCTGAAATTGTGACCCCGGGGCTTAGGCATTTTTTCAAAAACTCTTTTTCCGCCGGTTAAGTTGTTCAGGGATAATTTCTTGTCCTGTGTTAAAAACCCTTCTGTTTCGACCACCAAACCTTTTAGGGGAGCATTTGCAACCGTTGGGGACCATTTTTGAGTGAATTGCTGAAAGTCAGATTTTTTCTGAAATTGTGACCCCGGGGCTTAGGGATTTTTTCAAAAACTCTTTTTCCGCCGGTTAAGTTGTTCAGGGATAATTTCTTGTCCTGTGATAAAAAGCCTTCTGTTTCGACCGCCAAAGATTTCAGAGGAGCATTTGCAACCGTTGGGGACCATTTTTGAGTGAATTGCTGAAAGTCAGATTTTTGCTGAAATTGTGACCCCGGGGCTTAGGCATTTTTTTCAAAAAAACTTTTTCCGCCGGTTAAGTTGTTGAGGGCTGATTTCTTGTCCTGTGATAAAAACCCTTCTGTTTCGACCGCCAAAGATTTCAGAGGAGCACTTGCAACCGTTGGGGACCATTTTTGAGTGAATTGCTGAAAGTCAGATTTTTTCTGAAATTGTGACCCCGGGGCTTAGGGATTTTTTCAAAAACTCTTTTTCCGCCGGTTAAGTTGTCGAGGGCTGATTTCTTGTCCTGTGATAAAAACCCTTCTGTTTCGACCGCCAAACCTTTTAGGGGAGCATTTGCAACCGTTGGGGACCATTTTTGAGTGAATTGCTGAAAGTCAGATTTTTGCTGAAATTGTGACCCCGGGGCTTAGGGATTTTTTCAAAAAATCTTTTTCCGCCGGTTAAGTTGTTGAGGGCTGATTTCTTGTCCTGTGATAAAAACCCTTCTGTTTCGACCGCCAAAGATTTCAGAGGAGCATTTGCAACCGTTGGGGACCATTTTTGAGTGAATTGCTGAAAGTCAGATTTTTTCTGAAATTGTGACCCCGGGGCTTAGGGATTTTTTCAAAAACTCTTTTTCCACCGGTTAAGTTGTCGAGGGCTGATTTCTTGTCCTGTGATAAAAACCCTTCTGTTTCGACCGCCAAACCTTTTAGGGGAGCATTTGCAACCGTTGGGGACCATTTTTGAGTGAATTGCTGAAAGTCAGATTTTTTCTAAAATTGTGACCCCGGGGCTTAGGGATTTTTTCAAAAAATCTTTTTCCGCCGGTTAAGTTGGTGAGGGCTGATTTCTTGTCCTGTGATAAAAACCCTTCTGTTTCGACCGCCAAACCTTTTAGGGGAGCATTTGCAACCGTTGGGGACCATTTTTGAGTGAATTGCTGAAAGTCAGATTTTTGCTGAAATTGTGACCCCGGGGCTTAGGGATTTTTTCAAAAAATCTTTTTCCGCCGGTTAAGTTGTTGAGGGCTGATTTCTTGTCCTGTGATAAAAACCCTTCTGTTTCGACCGCCAAAGATTTCAGAGGAGCATTTGCAACCGTTGGGGACCATTTTTGAGTGAATTGCTGAAAGTCAGATTTTTTCTGAAATTGTGGCCCCGGGGCTTAGGGATTTTTTCAAAAACTCTTTTTCCACCGGTTAAGTTGTTGAGGGCTGATTTCTTGTCCTGTGATAAAAAGCCTTCTGTTTCGACCGCCAAACCTTTTAGGGGAACATTTGCAACCATTGGGGACCATTTTTGAGTGAATTGCTGAAAGTCAGATTTTTGCTGAAATTGTGACCCCGGGGCTTAGGCATTTTTTCAAAAACTCTTTTTCCGCCGGTTAAGTTGTTCAGGGATAATTTCTTGTCCTGTGTTAAAAACCCTTCTGTTTCGACCACCAAACCTTTTAGGGGAGCATTTGCAACCGTTGGGGACCATTTTTGAGTGAATTGCTGAAAGTCAGATTTTTTCTGAAATTGTGACCCCGGGGCTTAGGGATTTTTTCAAAAACTCTTTTTCCGCCGGTTAAGTTGTTCAGGGATAATTTCTTGTCCTGTGATAAAAAGCCTTCTGTTTCGACCGCCAAAGATTTCAGAGGAGCATTTGCAACCGTTGGGGACCATTTTTGAGTGAATTGCTGAAAGTCAGATTTTTGCTGAAATTGTGACCCCGGGGCTTAGGCATTTTTTTCAAAAAAACTTTTTCCGCCGGTTAAGTTGTTGAGGGCTGATTTCTTGTCCTGTGATAAAAACCCTTCTGTTTCGACCGCCAAAGATTTCAGAGGAGCACTTGCAACCGTTGGGGACCATTTTTGAGTGAATTGCTGAAAGTCAGATTTTTTCTGAAATTGTGACCCCGGGGCTTAGGGATTTTTTCAAAAACTCTTTTTCCGCCGGTTAAGTTGTCGAGGGCTGATTTCTTGTCCTGTGATAAAAACCCTTCTGTTTCGACCGCCAAACCTTTTAGGGGAGCATTTGCAACCGTTGGGGACCATTTTTGAGTGAATTGCTGAAAGTCAGATTTTTGCTGAAATTGTGACCCCGGGGCTTAGGGATTTTTTCAAAAAATCTTTTTCCGCCGGTTAAGTTGTTGAGGGCTGATTTCTTGTCCTGTGATAAAAACTCTTCTGTTTCGACCGCCAAAGATTTCAGAGGAGCATTTGCAACCGTTGGGGACCATTTTTGAGTGAATTGCTGAAAGTCAGATTTTTTCTGAAATTGTGACCCCGGGGCTTAGGGATTTTTTCAAAAACTCTTTTTCCACCGGTTAAGTTGTCGAGGGCTGATTTCTTGTCCTGTGATAAAAACCCTTCTGTTTCGACCGCCAAACCTTTTAGGGGAGCATTTGCAACCGTTGGGGACCATTTTTGAGTGAATTGCTGAAAGTCAGATTTTTTCTAAAATTGTGACCCCGGGGCTTAGGGATTTTTTCAAAAAATCTTTTTCCGCCGGTTAAGTTGGTGAGGGCTGATTTCTTGTCCTGTGATAAAAACCCTTCTGTTTCGACCGCCAAAGATTTCAGAGGAGCATTTGCAACTGTTGGGGACCATTTTTGAGTGACTTGCTGAAAGTCAGATTTTTTCTGAAATTGTGACCCCGGGGCTTAGGGATTTTTTCAAAAACTCTTTTTCCGCCGGTTAAGTTGTCGAGGGCTGATTTCTTGTCCTGTGATAAAAACCCTTCTGTTTCGACCGCCAAACCTTTTAGGGGAGCATTTGCAACCGTTGGGGACCATTTTTGAGTGAATTGCTGAAAGTCAGATTTTTTCTGAAATTGTGGCCCCGGGGCTTAGGGATTTTTTCAAAAACTCTTTTTCCACCGGTTAAGTTGTTGAGGGCTGATTTCTTGTCCTGTGATAAAAAGCCTTCTGTTTCGACCGCCAAACCTTTTAGGGGAACATTTGCAACCATTGGGGACCATTTTTGAGTGAATTGCTGAAAGTCAGATTTTTGCTGAAATTGTGACCCCGGGGCTTAGGCATTTTTTCAAAAACTCTTTTTCCGCCGGTTAAGTTGTTCAGGGATAATTTCTTGTCCTGTGTTAAAAACCCTTCTGTTTCGACCACCAAACCTTTTAGGGGAGCATTTGCAACCGTTGGGGACCATTTTTGAGTGAATTGCTGAAAGTCAGATTTTTTCTGAAATTGTGACCCCGGGGCTTAGGGATTTTTTCAAAAACTCTTTTTCCGCCGGTTAAGTTGTTCAGGGATAATTTCTTGTCCTGTGATAAAAAGCCTTCTGTTTCGACCGCCAAAGATTTCAGAGGAGCATTTGCAACCGTTGGGGACCATTTTTGAGTGAATTGCTGAAAGTCAGATTTTTGCTGAAATTGTGACCCCGGGGCTTAGGCATTTTTTTCAAAAAAACTTTTTCCGCCGGTTAAGTTGTTGAGGGCTGATTTCTTGTCCTGTGATAAAAACCCTTCTGTTTCGACCGCCAAAGATTTCAGAGGAGCACTTGCAACCGTTGGGGACCATTTTTGAGTGAATTGCTGAAAGTCAGATTTTTTCTGAAATTGTGACCCCGGGGCTTAGGGATTTTTTCAAAAACTCTTTTTCCGCCGGTTAAGTTGTCGAGGGCTGATTTCTTGTCCTGTGATAAAAACCCTTCTGTTTCGACCGCCAAACCTTTTAGGGGAGCATTTGCAACCGTTGGGGACCATTTTTGAGTGAATTGCTGAAAGTCAGATTTTTGCTGAAATTGTGACCCCGGGGCTTAGGGATTTTTTCAAAAAATCTTTTTCCGCCGGTTAAGTTGTTGAGGGCTGATTTCTTGTCCTGTGATAAAAACTCTTCTGTTTCGACCGCCAAAGATTTCAGAGGAGCATTTGCAACCGTTGGGGACCATTTTTGAGTGAATTGCTGAAAGTCAGATTTTTTCTGAAATTGTGACCCCGGGGCTTAGGGATTTTTTCAAAAACTCTTTTTCCACCGGTTAAGTTGTCGAGGGCTGATTTCTTGTCCTGTGATAAAAACCCTTCTGTTTCGACCGCCAAACCTTTTAGGGGAGCATTTGCAACCGTTGGGGACCATTTTTGAGTGAATTGCTGAAAGTCAGATTTTTTCTAAAATTGTGACCCCGGGGCTTAGGGATTTTTTCAAAAAATCTTTTTCCGCCGGTTAAGTTGGTGAGGGCTGATTTCTTCTCCTGTGATAAAAACCCTTCTGTTTCGACCGCCAAAGATTTCAGAGGAGCATTTGCAACTGTTGGGGACCATTTTTGAGTGACTTGCTGAAAGTCAGATTTTTTCTGAAATTGTGACCCCGGGGCTTAGGGATTTTTTCAAAAACTCTTTTTCCGCCGGTTAAGTTGTCGAGGGCTGATTTCTTGTCCTGTGATAAAAACCCTTCTGTTTCGACCGCCAAACCTTTTAGGGGAGCATTTGCAACCGTTGGGGACCATTTTTGAGTGAATTGCTGAAAGTCAGATTTTTGCTGAAATTGTGACCCCAGGGCTTAGGGATTTTTTCAAAAAATCTTTTTCCGCCGGTTAAGTTGTCGAAGGCTAATTTCTTGTCCTGTGATAAAAAGCCTTCTATTTTGAGCGCCAAACCTTTTAGGGGAGCATTTGCAACCGTTGGGGACCGTTTTTGAGTGAATTGCTGAAAGTCAGATTTTTGCTGAAATTGTGACCCCGGGGTTAGGAATTTTTTCAAAAACTCTTTTTATGCCGGTTAAGTTGTCGAAGGCTAATTTCTTGTCCTGTGATAAAAAGCCTTCTATTTTGACCGCCAAACCTTTTAGGGGAGCATTTGCAACCGTTGGGGACCATTTTTGAGTGAATTGCTGAAAGTCAGATTTTTGCTGAAATTGTGACCCCGGGGCTTAGGGATTTTTTCAAAAAATCTTTTTCCGCCGGTTAAGTTGTTGAGGGCTGATTTCTTGTCCTGTGATAAAAAGCCTTCTGTTTCGACCGCCAAACCTTTTAGGGGAACATTTGCAACCATTGGGGACCATTTCTGAGTTAATTGCAGAAGGTCAGATTTTTTCTGAAATTGTGACCCCGGGGCTTAGGGATTTTTTCAAAAAATCTTTTTCCGCCGGTTAAGTTGTTGAGGGCTTTTTCTTGTCCTGTGATAAAAAGCCTTCTGTTTCGACCGCCAAAGATTTCTGGGGAGCAATTGCAACCGTTAGGGACCATTTTTGAGTGAATTGCTGAAAGTCAGATTTTTGCTGAAATTTTGACCCCGGGGCTTAGGGATTTTTTCAAAAACTCTTTTTCTGCCGGTTAAGTTGTTGAGGGCTGATTTCTTGTCCTGTGATTTAAACCCTTCTGTTTCGACCGCCAAAGATTTCAGAGGAGCACTTGCAACCGTTGGGGACCATTTTTGAGTGATTTGCTGAAAGTCAGATTTTTGCTGAAATTGTGACCCCGGGGCTTAGGCATTTTTTTCAAAAAATCTTTTTCCGCCGGTTAAGTTGTCGACGGCTGATTTCTTGTCCTGTGATAAAAAGCCTTCTGTTTCGACCGCCAAACCTTTTAGGGGAGCATTTACAACCGTTGGGGACCATTTTTGAGTGAATTGCTGAAAGTCAGATTTTTGCTGAAATTGTGACCCCAGGGCTTAGGGATTTGTTCAAAAAATCTTTTTCCGCCGGTTAAGTTGTCGAAGGCTAATTTCTTGTCCTGTGATAAAAAGCCTTCTATTTTGAGCGCCAAACTTTTTAGGGGAGCATTTGCAACCGTTGGGGACCATTTTGGAGTGAATTGCTGAAAGTCAGATTTTTGCTGAAATTGTGACCCCGGGGTTAGGAATTTTTTCAAAAACTCTTTTTATGCCGGTTAAGTTGTCGAAGGCTAATTTCTTGTCCTGTGATATAAAGCCTTCTATTTTGACCGCCAAACCTTTTAGGGGAGCATTTGCAACCGTTGGGGACCATTTTTGAGTCAATTGCTGAAAGTCAGATTTTTGCTGAAATTGTGACCCCGGGGTTAGGGATTTTTTCAAAAACTCTTTTTCCGCCGGTTAAGTTGTTGAGGGATAATTTCTTGTCCTGTGATAAAAACCCTTCTGTTTCGACCACCAAACCTTTTAGGGGAGCATTTGCAACGTTGGGGACCATTTTTGAGTGAATTGCTGAAAGTCAGATTTTTTCTGAAATTGTGACCCCGGGGCTTAGGGATTTTTTCAAAAACTCTTTTTCCGCCGGTTAAGTTGTTGAGGGCTGATTTCTTGTCCTGTGATAAAAAGCCTTCTGTTTCGACCGCCAAACCTTTTAGGGGAACATTTGCAACCATTGGGGACCATTTTTGAGTTAATTGCAGAAGGTCAGATTTTTTCTGAAATTGTGACCCCGGGGCTTAGGGATTTTTCCAAAAAATCTTTTTCCGCCGGTTAAGTTGTTGAGGGCTTTTTCTTGTCCTGTGATAAAAAGCCTTCTGTTTTGACCTCCAAAGATTTCAGGGGAGCAATTGCAACCGTTAGGGACCATTTTTGAGTGAATTGCTGAAAGTCAGATTTTTGCTGAAATTGTGACCCCGGGGCTTAGGGATTTTTTCAAAAATTCTTTTTCTGCCGGTTAAGTTGTTGACGGCTGATTTCTTGTCCTGTGATGAAAACCCTTCTGTTTCGACCGGCAAAGATTTCAGAGGAGCACTTGCAACCGTTGGGGACCATTTTTGAGTGATTTGCTGAAAGTCAGATTTTTGCTGAAATTGTGACCCCGGGGCTTAGGCATTTTTTTCAAAAAATCTTTTTCCGCCGGTTAAGTTGTTGAGGGCTGATTTCTTGTCTTGTGATAAAAACCCATCTGTTTCGACCGCCAAAGATTTCAGAGGAGCACTTGCAACCGTTGGGGACCATTTTTGAGTGAATTGCTGAAAGTCAGATTTTTGCTGAAATTGTGACCCCGGGGCTTAGGGATTTTTTCAAAAATTCTTTTTCTGCCGGTTAAGTTGTTGACGGCTGATTTCTTGTCCTGTGATGAAAACCCTTCTGTTTCGACCGGCAAAGATTTCAGAGGAGCACTTGCAACCGTTGGGGACCATTTTTGAGTGATTTGCTGAAAGTCAGATTTTTGCTGAAATTGTGACCCCGGGGCTTAGGCATTTTTTTCAAAAAATCTTTTTCCGCCGGTTAAGTTGTTGAGGGCTGATTTCTTGTCTTGTGATAAAAACCCTTCTGTTTCGACCACCAAACCTTTTAGGGGAGCACTTGCAACCGTTGGGGACCATTTTTGAGTGAATTGCTGAAAGTCAGATTTTTTCTGAAATTGTGACCCCGGGGCTTAGGGATTTTTTCAAAAACTCTTTTTCCGCCGGTTAAGTTGTTCAGGGATAATTTCTTGTCCTGTGATAAAAAGCCTTCTGTTTCGACCGCCAAAGATTTCAGAGGAGCATTTGCAACCGTTGTGGACCATTTTTGAGTGAATTGCTGAAAGTCAGATTTTTGCTGAAATTGTGACCCCGGGGCTTAGGCATTTTTTTCAAAAAAACTTTTTCCGCCGGTTAAGTTGTTGAGGGCTGATTTCTTGTCCTGTGATAAAAACCCTTCTGTTTCGACCGCCAAAGATTTCAGAGGAGCATTTGCAACCGTTGGGGACCATTTTTGAGTGAATTGCTGAAAGTCAGATTTTTTCTGAAATTGTGACCCCGGGGCTTAGGGATTTTTTCAAAAAATCTTTTTCCGCCGGTTAATTTGTCGAGGGCTGATTTCTTGTCCTGTGATAAAAACCCTTCTGTTTCGACCGCCAAAGATTTCAGAGGAGCATTTGCAACCGTTGGGTACCATTTTTGAGTGACTTGCTGAAAGTCAGATTTTTTCTGAAATTGTGACCCCGGGGCTTAGGGATTTTTTCAAAAACTCTTTTTCCGCCGGTTAAGTTGTCGAGGGCTGATTTCTTGTCCTGTGATAAAAACCCTTCTGTTTCGACCGCCAAACCTTTTAGGGGAGCATTTGCAACCGTTGGGGACCATTTTTGAGTGAATTGCTGAAAGTCAGATTTTTGCTGAAATTGTGACCCCGGGGCTTAGGGATTTTTTCAAAAACTCTTTTTCCGCCGGTTAAGTTGTCGAAGGCTAATTTCTTGTCCTGTGATAAAAAGCCTTCTATTTTGAGTGCCAAACCTTTTAGGGGAGCATTTGCAACCGTTGGGGACCATTTTTGAGTGAATTGCTGAAAGTCAGATTTTTGCTGAAATTGTGACCCCGGGGCTTAGGGATTTTTTCAAAAACTCTTTTTCCGCCGGTTAAGTTGTTGAGGGCTGATTTCTTGTCCTGTGATAAAAAGCCTTCTGTTTCGACCGCCAAACCTTTTAGGGGAACATTTGCAACCATTGGGGACCATTTCTGAGTTAATTGCAGAAGGTCAGATTTTTTCTGAAATTGTGACCCCGGGGCTTAGGGATTTTTTCAAAAAATCTTTTTCCGCCGGTTAAGTTGTTGAGGGCTTTTTCTTGTCCTGTGATAAAAAGCCTTCTGTTTCGACCGCCAAAGATTTCAGGGGAGCAATTGCAACCGTTAGGGACCATTTTTGAGTGAATTGCTGAAAGTCAGATTTTTGCTGAAATTGTGACCCCGGGGCTTAGGGATTTTTTCAAAAACTCTTTTTCTGCCGGTTAAGTTGTTGAGGGCTGATTTCTTGTCCTGTGATGAAAACCCTTCTGTTTCGACCGCCAAAGATTTCAGAGGAGCACTTGCAACCGTTGGGGACCATTTTTGAGTGATTTGCTGAAAGTCAGATTTTTGCTGAAATTGTGACCCCGGGGCTTAGGCATTTTTTTCAAAAAATCTTTTTCCGCCGGTTAAGTTGTTGAGGGCTGATTTCTTTTCCTCTTATAAAAACCCTTCTGTTTCGACCGCCAAAGATTTCAGAGGAGCACTTGCAACCGTTGGGGACCATTTTTGAGTGAATTGCTGAAAGTCAGATTTTTGCTGAAATTGTGACCCCGGGGCTTAGGGATTTTTTCAAAAACTCTTTTTCCGCCGGTTAAGTTGTTCAGGGATAATTTCTTGTCCTGTGATAAAAACCCTTCTGTTTCGACCACCAAACCTTTTAGGGGAGCATTTGCAACCGTTGGGGACCATTTTTGAGTGAATTGCTGAAAGTCAGATTTTTTCTGAAATTGTCACCCCGGGGCTTAGGGATTTTTTCAAAAAATCTTTTTCCGCCGGTTAAGTTGTCGACGGCTGATTTCTTGTCCTGTGATAAAAAGCCTTCTGTTTCGACTGCCAAACCTTTTAGGGGAGCATTTACAACCGTTGGGGACCATTTTTGAGTGAATTGCTGAAAGTCAGATTTTTGCTGAAATTGTGACCCCAGGGCTTAGGGATTTGTTCAAAAAATCTTTTTCCGCCGGTTAAGTTGTCGAAGGCTAATTTCTTGTCCTGTGATAAAAAGCCTTCTATTTTGAGCGCCAAACCTTTTAGGGGAGCATTTGCAACCGTTGGGGACCATTTTGGAGTGAATTGCTGAAAGTCAGATTTTTGCTGAAATTGTGACCCCGGGGTTAGGAATTTTTTCAAAAACTCTTTTTATGCCGGTTAAGTTGTCGAAGGCTAATTTCTTGTCCTGTGATAAAAAGCCTTCTATTTTGACCGCCAAACCTTTTAGGGGAGCATTTGCAACCGTTGGGGACCATTTTTGAGTCAATTGCTGAAAGTCAGATTTTTGCTGAAATTGTGACCCCGGGGTTAGGGATTTTTTCAAAAACTCTTTTTCCGCCGGTTAAGTTGTTGAGGGATAATTTCTTGTCCTGTGATAAAAACCCTTCTGTTTCGACCACCAAACCTTTTAGGGGAGCATTTGCAACGTTGGGGACCATTTTTGAGTGAATTGCTGAAAGTCAGATTTTTTCTGAAATTGTGACCCCGGGGCTTAGGGATTTTTTCAAAAACTCTTTTTCCGCCGGTTAAGTTGTTGAGGGCTTTTTCTTGTCCTGTGATAAAAAGCCTTCTGTTTTGACCTCCAAAGATTTCAGGGGAGCAATTGCAACCGTTAGGGACCATTTTTGAGTGAATTGCTGAAAGTCAGATTTTTGCTGAAATTGTGACCCCGGGGCTTAGGGATTTTTTCAAAAATTCTTTTTCTGCCGGTTAAGTTGTTGACGGCTGATTTCTTGTCCTGTGATGAAAACCCTTCTGTTTCGACCGGCAAAGATTTCAGAGGAGCACTTGCAACCGTTGGGGACCATTTTTGAGTGATTTGCTGAAAGTCAGATTTTTGCTGAAATTGTGACCCCGGGGCTTAGGCATTTTTTTCAAAAAATCTTTTTCCGCCGGTTAAGTTGTTGAGGGCTGATTTCTTGTCTTGTGATAAAAACCCTTCTGTTTCGACCACCAAACCTTTTAGGGGAGCACTTGCAACCGTTGGGGACCATTTTTGAGTGAATTGCTGAAAGTCAGATTTTTTCTGAAATTGTGACCCCGGGGCTTAGGGATTTTTTCAAAAACTCTTTTTCCGCCGGTTAAGTTGTTCAGGGATAATTTCTTGTCCTGTGATAAAAAGCCTTCTGTTTCGACCGCCAAAGATTTCAGAGGAGCATTTGCAACCGTTGGGGACCATTTTTGAGTGAATTGCTGAAAGTCAGATTTTTGCTGAAATTGTGACCCCGGGGCTTAGGCATTTTTTTCAAAAAAACTTTTTCCGCCGGTTAAGTTGTTGAGGGCTGATTTCTTGTCCTGTGATAAAAACCCTTCTGTTTCGACCGCCAAAGATTTCAGAGGAGCATTTGCAACCGTTGGGGACCATTTTTGAGTGAATTGCTGAAAGTCAGATTTTTTCTGAAATTGTGACCCCGGGGCTTAGGGATTTTTTCAAAAAATCTTTTTCCGCCGGTTAAGTTGTCGAGGGCTGATTTCTTGTCCTGTGATAAAAACCCTTCTGTTTCGACCGCCAAAGATTTCAGAGGAGCATTTGCAACCGTTGGGTACCATTTTTGAGTGACTTGCTGAAAGTCAGATTTTTTCTGAAATTGTGACCCCGGGGCTTAGGGATTTTTTCAAAAACTCTTTTTCCGCCGGTTAAGTTGTCGAGGGCTGATTTCTTGTCCTGTGATAAAAACCCTTCTGTTTCGACCGCCAAACCTTTTAGGGGAGCATTTGCAACCGTTGGGGACCATTTTTGAGTGAATTGCTGAAAGTCAGATTTTTGCTGAAATTGTGACCCCGGGGCTTAGGGATTTTTTCAAAAACTCTTTTTCCGCCGGTTAAGTTGTCGAAGGCTAATTTCTTGTCCTGTGATAAAAAGCCTTCTATTTTGAGTGCCAAACCTTTTAGGGGAGCATTTGCAACCGTTGGGGACCATTTTTGAGTGAATTGCTGAAAGTCAGATTTTTGCTGAAATTGTGACCCCGGGGCTTAGGGATTTTTTCAAAAACTCTTTTTCCGCCGGTTAAGTTGTTGAGGGCTGATTTCTTGTCCTGTGATAAAAAGCCTTCTGTTTCGACCGCCAAACCTTTTAGGGGAACATTTGCAACCATTGGGGACCATTTCTGAGTTAATTGCAGAAGGTCAGATTTTTTCTGAAATTGTGACCCCGGGGCTTAGGGATTTTTTCAAAAAATCTTTTTCCGCCGGTTAAGTTGTTGAGGGCTTTTTCTTGTCCTGTGATAAAAAGCCTTCTGTTTCGACCGCCAAAGATTTCAGGGGAGCAATTGCAACCGTTAGGGACCATTTTTGAGTGAATTGCTGAAAGTCAGATTTTTGCTGAAATTGTGACCCCGGGGCTTAGGGATTTTTTCAAAAACTCTTTTTCTGCCGGTTAAGTTGTTGAGGGCTGATTTCTTGTCCTGTGATGAAAACCCTTCTGTTTCGACCGCCAAAGATTTCAGAGGAGCACTTGCAACCGTTGGGGACCATTTTTGAGTGATTTGCTGAAAGTCAGATTTTTGCTGAAATTGTGACCCCGGGGCTTAGGCATTTTTTTCAAAAAATCTTTTTCCGCCGGTTAAGTTGTTGAGGGCTGATTTCTTGTCCTGTTATAAAAACCCTTCTGTTTCGACCGCCAAAGATTTCAGAGGAGCACTTGCAACCGTTGGGGACCATTTTTGAGTGAATTGCTGAAAGTCAGATTTTTTCTGAAATTGTGACCCCGGGGCTTAGGGATTTTTTCAAAAACTCTTTTTCCGCCGGTTAAGTTGTTCAGGGATAATTTCTTGTCCTGTGATAAAAACCCTTCTGTTTCGACCACCAAACCTTTTAGGGGAGCATTTGCAACCGTTGGGGACCATTTTTGAGTGAATTGCTGAAAGTCAGATTTTTTCTGAAATTGTCACCCCGGGGCTTAGGGATTTTTTCAAAAAATCTTTTTCCACCGGTTAAGTTGTCGAGGGCTGATTTCTTGTCCTGTGATAAAAAGCCTTCTGTATCGACCGCCAAAGATTTCAGAGGAGCATTTGCAACCGTTGGGGACCATTTTTGAGTGAATTGCTGAAATTCAGATTTTTGCTGAAATTGTGACCTCGGGGTTAGGGATTTTTTCAAAAACTCTTTTTATGCCGGTTAAGTTGTCGAAGGCTAATTTCTTGTCCTGTGATAAAAAGCCTTCTATTTTGACCGCCAAACGTTTTAGGGGAGCATTTGCAACCGTTGGGGACCATATTTGAGTGAATTGCTGAAAGTCAGATTTTTGCTGAAATTGTGACCCCGGGGTTAGGGATTTTTTCAAAAACTCTTTTTCCGCAGGTTAAGTTGTCGAGGGATAATTTCTTGTCCTGTGATAAAAACCCTTCTGTTTCGACCTCCAAACCTTTTAGGTTAGCATTTGCAACCGTTGGGGAGCATTTTTGAGTGAATTGCTGAAAGTCAGATTTTTTCTGAAATTGTGACCCCGGGGCTTAGGGATTTTTTCAAAAACTCTTTTTCCGCCGGTTAAGTTGTTCAGGGATAATTTCTTGTCCTGTGATAAAAACCCTTCTGTTTCGACCGCCAAACCTTTTAGGGGAGCATTTGCAACCGTTGGGGACCATTTTTGAGTGAATTGCTGAAAGTCAGATTTTTTCTAAAATTGTGACCCCGGGGCTTAGGGATTTTTTCAAAAACTCTTTTTCCGCCGGTTAAGTTGTTGAGGGCTGATTTCTTGTCCTGTGATAAAAACCCTTCTGTTTCGACCGCCAAAGATTTCAGAGGAGCATTTGCAGCCGTTGGGGACCATTTTTGAGTGAATTGCTGAAAGTTAGATTTTTTCTGAAATTGTGACCCCGGGGCTTAGGGATTTTTTCAAAAACTTTTTCCGCCGGTTAAGTTGTCGAGGGCTGATTTCTTGTCCTGTGATAAAAACCCTTCTGTTTCGACCGCCAAACCTTTTAGGGGAGCATTTGCAACCGTTGGGGACCATTTTTGAGTGAATTGCTGAACGTCAGATTTTTGCTGAAATTGTGACCCCAGGGCTTAGGGATTTTTCACAAAATCTTTTTCCGCCGGTTAAGTTGTCGAAGGCTAATTTCTTGTCCTGTGATAAAAAGCCTTCTATTTTGACCGCCAAAACTTTCAGGGGAGCATTTGCAACCGTTGGGCACCATTTTTGAGTGAATTGCTGAAAGTCAGATTTTTTCTGAAATTGTGACCCCGGGGCTTAGGGATTTTTTCAAAAACTCTTTTTCCGCCGGTTAAGTTGTTGAGGGCTGATTTCTTGTCCTGTGATAAAAACCCTTCTGTTTCGACCGCCAAACCTTTTAGGGGAGCGTTTGCAACCGTTGGGGACCATTTTTGAGTGAATTGCTGAAAGTCAGATTTTTGCTGAAATTGTGACCCCGGGGCTTAGAGATTTTTTCAAAAACTCTTTTTCCGCCGGTTAAGTTGTCGAGGGCTGATTTCTTGTCCTGTGATAAAAACCCTTCCGTTTCGACCGCCAAAGATTTCAGAGGAGCACTTGCAACCGTTGGGGACCATTTTTGAGTGAATTGCTGAAAGTCAGATTTTTTCTGAAATTGTGACCCCGGGGCTTAGGGATTTTTTCAAAAACTCTTTTTCCGCTGGTGAAGTTGTCGAGGGCTGATTTCTTGTCCTGTGATAAAAACCCTTCTGTTTCGACCGCCAAACCTTTTAGGGGAGCATTTGCAACCGTTGGGGACCATTTTTGAGTGAATTGCTGAAAGTCAGATTTCTTCTGAAATTGTAACCCCGGGGCTTAGGGATTTTTTAAAAAAATCTTTTTCCGCCGGTTAAGTTGTTGAGGGCTGATTTCTTGTCCTGTGATAAAAAGCCTTCTGTTTCGACCGCCAAACCTTTTAGGGGAGCATTTGCAACCTTTGGGGACCATTTTTGAGTGAATTGCAGAAGGTCAGATTTTTGCTGAAATTGTGACCCCGGGGCTTAGGGATTTTTCACAAAATCTTTTTCCGCCGGTTAAGTTGTCGAAGGCTAATTTCTTGTCCTGTGATAAAAAGCCTTCTATTTTGACCGCCAAAACTTTCAGGGGAGCATTTGCAACCGTTGGGCACCATTTTTGAGTGAATTGCTCAAAGTCAGATTTTTTCTGAAATTGTGACCCCGGGGCTTAGGGATTTTTTCAAAAACTCTTTTTCCGCCGGTTAAGTTGTCGAGGGCTGATTTCTTGTCCTGTGATAAAAACCCTTCTGTTTCGACCGCCAAAGATTTCAGAGGAGCATTTGCAACCGTTGGGGACCATTTTTGAGTGAATTGCTGAAAGTCAGATTTTTTCTGAAATTGTGACCCCGGGGCTTAGGGATTTTTTCAAAAACTCTTTTTCCGCTGGTTAAGTTGTCGAGGGCTGATTTCTTGTCCTGTGATAAAAACCCTTCTGTTTCGACCGCCAAACCTTTTAGGGGAGCATTTGCAACCGTTGGGGACCATTTTTGAGTGAATTGCTGAAAGTCAGATTTCTTCTGAAATTGTGACCCCGGGGCTTAGGGATTTTTTCAAAAAATCTTTTTCCGCCGGTTAAGTTGTTGAGGGCTGATTTCTTGTCCTGTGATAAAAAGCCTTCTGTTTCGACCGCCAAACCTTTTAGGGGAGCATTTGCAACCGTTGGGGACCATTTTTGAGTGAATTGTTCAAAGTCAGATTTTTTCTGAAATTGTGACCCCGGGGCTTAGGGATTTTTTCAAAAACTCTTTTTCCGCCGGTTAAGTTGTCGAGGGCTGATTTCTTGTCCTGTGATAAAAACCCTTCTGTTTCGACCGCCAAAGATTTCAGAGGAGCATTTGCAACCATTGGGGACCATTTTTGAGTGAATTGCTGAAAGTCAGATTTTTTTCTGAAATTGTGACCCCGGGGCTTAGGGATTTTTCACAAAATCTTTTTCCGCCGGTTAAGTTGTCGAAGGCTAATTTCTTGTCCTGTGATAAAAAGCCTTCTATTTTGACCGCCAAAACTTTCAGGGGAGCATTTGCAACCGTTGGGCACCATTTTTGAGTGAATTGCTCAAAGTCAGATTTTTTCTGAAATTGTGACCCCGGGGCTTAGGGATTTTTTCAAAAACTCTTTTTCCGCCGGTTAAGTTGTCGAGGGCTGATTTCTTGTCCTGTGATAAAAACCCTTCTGTTTCGACCGCCAAACCTTTTAGGGGAGCATTTGCAACCGTTGGGGACCATTTTTGAGTGAATTGCTGAACGTCAGATTTTTGCTGAAATTGTGACCCCAGGGCTTAGGGACTTTTCACAAAATCTTTTTCCGCCGGTTAAGTTGTCGAAGGCTAATTTCTTGTCCTGTGATAAAAAGCCTTCTATTTTGACCGCCAAAACTTTCAGGGGAGCATTTGCAACCGTTGGGCACCATTTTTGAGTGAATTGCTGAAAGTCAGATTTTTTCTGAAATTGTGACCCCGGGGCTTAGGGATTTTTTCAAAAACTCTTTTTCCGCCGGTTAAGTTGTCGAGGGCTGATTTCTTGTCCTGTGATAAAAACCCTTCTGTTTCGTCCGCCAAACCTTTTAGGGGAGCGTTTGCAACCGTTGGGGACCATTTTTGAGTGAATTGCTGAAAGTCAGATTTTTGCTGAAATTGTGACCCCGGGGCTTAGGGATTTTTTCAAAAAATCTTTTTCCGCCGGTTAAGTTGTTGAGGGCTGATTTCTTGTCCTGTGATAAAAACCCTTCTGTTTCGACCGCCAAAGATTTCAAAGGAGCATTTGCAACCGTTGGGGACCATTTTTGAGTGACTTGCTGAAAGTCAGATTTTTTCTGAAATTGTGACCCCGGGGCTTAGGGATTTTTTCAAAAACTCTTTTTCCGCCGGTTAAGTTGTCGAGGGTTGATTTCTTGTCCTGTGATAAAAACCCTTCTGTTTCGACCGCCAAACCTTTTAGGGGAGCATTTGCAACCGTTGGGGACCATTTTTGAGTGAATTGCTGAAAGTCAGATTTTTTCTGAAATTGTGACCCCGGGGCTTAGGGATTTTTCACAAAATCTTTTTCCGCCGGTTAAGTTGTCGAAGGCTAATTTCTTGTCCTGTGATAAAAAGCCTTCTATTTTGACCGCCAAACCTTTTAGGGGAGCATTTGCAACCGTTGGGGACCATTTTTGAGTGAATTGCTCAAAGTCACATTTTTTCTGAAATTGTGACCCCGGGGCTTAGGGATTTTTTCAAAAACTCTTTTTCCGCCGGTTAAGTTGTCGAGGGCTGATTTCTTGTCCTGTGATAAAAACCCTTCTGTTTCGACCGCCAAACCTTTTAGGGGAGCATTTGCAACCGTTGGGGACCATTTTTGAGTGATTTGCTGAAAGTCAGATTTTTGCTGAAATTGTGACCCCGGGGCTTAGGGATTTTTTCAAAAAATCTTTTTCCGCCGGTTAAGTTGTTGAGGGCTGATTTCTTGTCCTGTGATGAAAACCCTTCTGTTTCGACCGCCAAAGATTTCAGAGGAGCACTTGCAACCGTTGGGGACCATTTTTGAGTGATTTGCTGAAAGTCAGATTTTTCCTGAAATTGTGACCCCGGGGCTTAGGCATTTTTTTCAAAAAATCTTTTTCTGCCGGTTAAGTTGTTGAGGGCTGATTTCTTGTCCTGTGATAAAAACCCTTCTGTTTCGACCGCCAAAGATTTCATAGGAGCACTTGCAACCGTTGGGGACCATTTTTGAGTGAATTGCTGAAAGTCAGATTTTTTCTGAAATTGTGACCCCGGGGCTTAGGGATTTTTTCAAAAACTCTTTTTCCGCCGGTTAAGTTGTTCAGGGATAATTTCTTGTCCTGTGATAAAAACCCTTCTGTTTCGACCACCAAACCTTTTAGGGGAGCATTAGCAACCGTTGGGGACCATTTTTGAGTGAATTGCTGAAAGTCAGATTTTTTCTGAAATTGTGACCCCGGGGCTTAGGGATTTTTTCAAAAAATCTTTTTCCGCCGGTTAAGTTGTTGAGGGCTGATTTCTTGTCCTGTGATAAAAACCCTTCTGTTTCGACCGCCAAAGATTTCAGAGGAGTATTTGCAACCGTTGGGGACCATTTTTGAGTGAATTGCTGAAAGTCAGATTTTTGCTGAAATTGTGACCCCGGGGTTAGGGATTTTTTCAAAAACTCTTTTTATGCCGGTTAAGTTGTCGAAGGCTAATTTCTTGTCCTGTGATAAAAAGCCTTCTATTTTGACCGCCAATCCTTTCAGGGGAGCATTTGCAACCGTTGGGGACCATTTTTGAGTGATTTGCTGAAAGTCAGATTTTTTCTGAAATTGTGACCCCGGGGTTAGGGATTTTTTCAAAAACTCTTTTTCCGCCGGTTAAGTTGTCGAGGGATAATTTCTTGTCCTGTGATAAAAACCCTTCTGTTTCGACCACCAAACCTTTTAGGGGAGCATTTTCAACCGTTGGGGACCATTTTTGAGTGAATTGCTGAAAGTCAGATTTTTTCTGAAATTGTGACCCCGGGGCTTAGGGATTTTTTCAAAAACTCTTTTTCCGCCGGTTAAGTTGTTGAGGGCTGATTTCTTGTCCTGTGATAAAAAGCCTTCTGTTTCGACCGCCAAACCTTTTAGGGGAACATTTGCAACCGTTGGGGACCATTTTTGAGTTAATTGCAGAAGGTCAGATTTTTTCTGAAATTGTGACCCCGGGATTAGGGATTTTTTCAAAAAATCTTTTTCCGCCGGTTAAGTTGTTGAGGGCTGATTTCTTGTCCTGTGATAAAAAGCCTTCTGTTTCGACCGCCAAAGATTTCAGGGGAGCAATTGCAACCGTTGGGGACCATTTTTGAGTGAATTGCTGAAAGTCAGATTTTTGCTGAAATTGTGACCCCGGGGCTTAGGGATTTTTTCAAAAACTCTTTTTCTGCCGGTTAAGTTGTTGAGGGATGATTTCTTGTCCTGTGATGAAAACCCTTCTGTTTCGACCGCCAAAGATTTCAGAGGAGCACTTGCAACCGTTGGGGACCATTTTTGAGTGATTTGCTGAAAGTCAGATTTTTTCTGAAATTGTGACCCCGGGGCTTAGGCATTTTTTTCAAAAAATCTTTTTCCGCCGGTTAAGTTGTCGAGGGCTGATTTCTTGTCCTGTGATAAAAACCCTTCTGTTTCGACCGCCAAAGATTTCAGAGGAGCACTTGCAACCGTTGGGGACCATTTTTGAGTGAATTGCTGAAAGTCAGATTTTTTCTGAAATTGTGACCCCGGGGCTTAGGGATTTTTTCAAAAAATCTTTTTCCGCCGGTTAAGTTGTCGAAGGCTAATTTCTTGTCCTGTGATAAAAAGCCTTCTATTTGGACCGCCAATCCTTTCAGGGGAGCATTTGCAACCGTTGGGGACCATTTTTGAGTGAATTGCTGAAAGTCAGATTTTTTCTGAAATTGTGACCCCGTGCCTTAGGCATTTTTTCAAAAACTCTTTTTCCGCAGGTTAAGTTGTCGAGGGCTGATTTCTTGTCCTGTGATAATCACCCTTCTGTTTCGACCGCCAAACCTTTTAGGGGAGCATTTGCAACCGTTGGGGACCATTTTTGAGTAAACTGCTGAAAGTCACATTTTTTCTGAAATTGTGACCCCGGGGCTTAGGGATTTTTTCAAAAAATCTTTTTCCGCCGGTTAAGTTGTTGAGGGCTGATTTCTTGTCCTGTGATAAAAACCCTTCTGTTTCGACCGCCAAACCTTTTAGGGGAGCATTTGCAACCGTTGGGGACCATTTTTGAGTGAATTGCTGAAAGTCAGATTTTTTCTGAAATTGTGACCCCGGGGCTTAGGGATTTTTTCAAAAACTCTTTTTCCGCCGGTTAAGTTGTTCAGGGATAATTTCTTGTCCTGTGATAAAAAGCCTTCTGTTTCGACCGCCAAAGATTTCAGAGGAGCATTTGCAACCGTTGGGGACCATTTTTGAGTGAATTGCTGAAAGTCAGATTTTTGCTGAAATTGTGACCCCGGGGCTTAGGGATTTTTTCAAAAACTCTTTTTCCGCCGGTTAAGTTGTTGAGGGCTGATTTCTTGTCCTGTCATAAAAACCCTTCTGTTTCGACCGCCAAAGATTTCAGAGGAGCAATTGCAACCGTTGGGGACCATTTTTGAATGAATTGCTGAAAGTCAGATTTTTGCTGAAATTGTGACCACGGGGCTTAGGGATTTTTTCAAAAAATCTTTTTCCGCCGGTTAAGTTGTCGAGGGCTGATTTCTTGTCCTGTGATAAAGAGCCTTCTGTTTCGACCGCCAAACCTTTTAGGGGAGCATTTGCAAACGTTGGGGACCATTTTTGAGTGAATTGCTGAAAGTCAGATTTTTGCTGAAATTGTGACCCCGGGGCTTAGGGATTTTTTCAAAAAATCTTTTTCCGCCGGTTAAGTTGTCGAAGGCTAATTTCTTGTCCTGTGATAAAAACCCTTCTTTTTCGACCCCCAACGATTTCAGAGAAGCATTTGCAACCGTTGGGGACCATTTTTGAGTGAATTGCTGAAAGTCAGATTTTTTCTGAAATTGTGACCCCGGGGCTTAGGGATTTTTTCAAAAACTCTTTTTCCGCCGGTTAAGTTGTTGAGGGCTGTTTTTTTGTCCTGTGATGAAAACCCTTCTGTTTCGACCGCCAAAGATTTCAGAGGAGCACTTGCAACCGTTGGGGACCATTTTTGAGTGATTTGCTGAAAGTCAGATTTTTGCTGAAATTGTGACCCCGGGGCTTAGGGATTTTTTCAAAAAATCTTTTTCCGCCGGTTAAGTTGTTGAGGGCTGATTTCTTGTCCTGTGATAAAAACCCTTCTGTTTCGACCGCCAAACCTTTTAGGGGAGCATTTGCAAACGTTGGGGACCATTTTTGAGTGAATTGCTGAAAGTCAGATTTTTTCTGAAATTGTGACCCCGGGGCTTAGGGATTTTTTCAAAAAATCTTTTTCCGCCGGTTAAGTTGTTGAGGGCTGATTTCTTCTCCTGTGATAAAAATCCTTCTGTTTCGACCGCCAAAGATTTCAGAGGAGCATTTGCAACCGTTGGGGACCATTTTTGAGTGAATTGCTGAAAGTCAGATTTTTTCTGAAATTGTGACCCCGGGGCTTAGGGATTTTTTCAAAAACTCTTTTTCCGCCGGTTAAGTTGTCGAGGGCTGATTTCTTGTCCTGTGATAAAAACCCTTCTGTTTCGACCGCCAAACCTTTTAGGGGAGCATTTGCAACCGTTGGGGACCATTTTTGAGTAAACTGCTGAAAGTCACATTTTTTCTGAAATTGTGACCCCGGGGCTTAGGGATTTTTTCAAAAAATCTTTTTCCGCCGGTTAAGTTGTTGAGGGCTGATTTCTTGTCCTGTGATAAAAACCCTTCTGTTTCGACCGCCAAACCTTTTAGGGGAGCATTTGCAACCGTTGGGGACCATTTTTGAGTGAATTGCTGAAAGTCAGATTTTTTCTGAAATTGTGACCCCGGGGCTTAGGAGTTTTTTCAAAAAATCTTTTTCCGCCGGTTAAGTTGTCGAGGGCTGATTTCTTGTCCTGTGATAAAAACCCTTATGTTTCGACCGCCAAACCTTTTAGGGGAGCATTTGCAGACGTTGGGGACCATTTTTGAGTGATTTGCTGAAAGTCAGATTTTTGCTGAAATTGTGACCCCGGGGCTTAGGGATTTTTTCAAAAACTCTTTTTCCGCCGGTTAAGTTGTTGAGGGCTGATTTCTTGTCCTGTCATAAAAACCCTTCTGTTTCGACCGCCAAAGATTTCAGAGGAGCAATTGCAACCGTTGGGGACCATTTTTGAATGAATTGCTGAAAGTCAGATTTTTTCTGAAATTGTGACCACGGGGCTTAGGGATTTTTTCAAAAAATCTTTTTCCGCCGGTTAAGTTGTCGAGGGCTGATTTCTTGTCCTGTGATAAAGAGCCTTCTGTTTCGACCGCCAAACCTTTTAGGGGAGCATTTGTAACCGTTGGGGACCATTTTTGAGTGAATTGCTGAAAGTCAGATTTTTGCTGAAATTGTGACCCCGGGGCTTAGGGATTTTTTCAAAAAATCTTTTTCCGCCGGTTAAGTTGTCGAAGGCTAATTTCTTGTCCTGTGATAAAAACCCTTCTGTTTCGACCGCCAACGATTTCAGAGAAGCATTTGCAACCGTTGGGGACCATTTTTGAGTGAATTGCTGAAAGTCAGATTTTTTCTGAAATTGTGACCCCGGGGCTTAGGGATTTTTTCAAAAACTCTTTTTCCGCCGGTTAAGTTGTTGAGGGCTGTTTTTTTGTCCTGTGATGAAAACCCTTCTGTTTCGACCGCCAAAGATTTCAGAGGAGCACTTGCAACCGTTGGGGACCATTTTTGAGTGATTTGCTGAAAGTCAGATTTTTGCTGAAATTGTGACCCCGGGGCTTAGGGATTTTTTCAAAAAATCTTTTTCCGCCGGTTAAGTTGTTGAGGGCTGATTTCTTGTCCTGTGATAAAAACCCTTCTGTTTCGACCGCCAAACCTTTTAGGGGAGCATTTGCAAACGTTGGGGACCATTTTTGAGTGAATTGCTGAAAGTCAGATTTTTTCTGAAATTGTGACCCCGGGGCTTAGGGATTTTTTCAAAAAATCTTTTTCCGCCGGTTAAGTTGTTGAGGGCTGATTTCTTCTCCTGTGATAAAAATCCTTCTGTTTCGACCGCCAAAGATTTCAGAGGAGCATTTGCAACCGTTGGGGACCATTTTTGAGTGAATTGCTGAAAGTCAGATTTTTTCTGAAATTGTGACCCCGGGGCTTAGGGATTTTTTCAAAAACTCTTTTTCCGCCGGTTAAGTTGTCGAGGGCTGATTTCTTGTCCTGTGATAAAAACCCTTCTGTTTCGACCGCCAAACCTTTTAGGGGAGCATTTGCAACCGTTGGGGACCATTTTTGAGTGAATTGCTGAAAGTCAGATTTTTTCTGAAATTGTGACCACGGGGCTTAGGATTTTTTTCAAAAAATCTTTTTCCGCCGGTTAAGTTGTCGAGGGCTGATTTCTTGTCCTGTGATAAAAACCCTTCTGTTTCGACCGCCAAACCTTTTAGGGGAGCATTTGCAAACGTTGGGGACCATTTTTGAGTGATTTGCTGAAAGTCAGATTTTTGCTGAAATTGTGACCCCGGGGCTTAGGCATTTTTTTCAAAAAATCTTTTTCCGCCAGTTAAGTTGTCGAGGGCTCATTTCTTGTCCTGTGCTAAAAACCCTTCTGTTTCGACCGCCAAAGATTTCAGAGGAGCACTTGCAACCGTTGGGGACCATTTTTGAGTGAATTGATGAAAGTCAGATTTTTTCTGAAATTGTGACCCCGGGGCTTAGGGATTTTTTCAAAAAATCTTTTTCCGCCGGTTAAGTTGTCGAAGGCTAATTTCTTGTCCTGTGATAAAAAGCCTTCTATTTGGACCGCCAATCCTTTCAGGGGAGCATTTGCAACCGTTGGGGACCATTTTTGAGTGAATTGCTGAAAGTCAGATTTTTTCTGAAATTGTGACCCCGGGGTTTAGGGATTTTTTCAAAAACTCTTTTTCCGCCGGTTAAGTTGTCGAGGGCTGATTTCTTGTCCTGTGATAAAAACCCTTCTGTTTCGACCGCCAAACCTTTTAGGGGAGCATTTGCAACCGTTGGGGACCATTTTTGAGTAAACTGCTGAAAGTCACATTTTTTCTGAAATTGTGACCCCGGGGCTTAGGGATTTTTTCAAAAAATCTTTTTCCGCCGGTTAAGTTGTTGAGGGCTGATTTCTTGTCCTGTGATAAAAACCCTTCTGTTTCGACCGCCAAACCTTTTAGGGGAGCATTTGCAACCGTTGGGGACCATTTTTGAGTGAATTGCTGAAAGTCAGATTTTTTCTGAAATTGTGACCCCGGGGCTTAGGATTTTTTTCAAAAAATCTTTTTCCGCCGGTTAAGTTGTCGAGGGCTGATTTCTTGTCCTGTGATAAAAACCCTTCTGTTTCGACCGCCAAACCTTTTAGGGGAGCATTTGCAGACGTTGGGGACCATTTTTGAGTGATTTGCTGAAAGTCAGATTTTTGCTGAAATTGTGACCCCGGGGCTTAGGGATTTTTTCAAAAACTCTTTTTCCGCCGGTTAAGTTGTTGAGGGCTGATTTCTTGTCCTGTCATAAAAACCCTTCTGTTTCGACCGCCAAAGATTTCAGAGGAGCAATTGCAACCGTTGGGGACCATTTTTGAATGAATTGCTGAAAGTCAGATTTTTTCTGAAATTGTGACCACGGGGCTTAGGGATTTTTTCAAAAAATCTTTTTCCGCCGGTTAAGTTGTCGAGGGCTGATTTCTTGTCCTGTGATAAAGAGCCTTCTGTTTCGACCGCCAAACCTTTTAGGGGAGCATTTGCAACCGTTGGGGACCATTTTTGAGTGAATTGCTGAAAGTCAGATTTTTGCTGAAATTGTGACCCCGGGGCTTAGGGATTTTTTCAAAAAATCTTTTTCCGCCGGTTAAGTTGTCGAAGGCTAATTTCTTGTCCTGTGATAAAAACCCTTCTGTTTCGACCGCCAACGATTTCAGAGAAGCATTTGCAACCGTTGGGGACCATTTTTGAGTGAATTGCTGAAAGTCAGATTTTTTCTGAAATTGTGACCCCGGGGCTTAGGGATTTTTTCAAAAACTCTTTTTCCGCCGGTTAAGTTGTTGAGGGCTGTTTTTTTGTCCTGTGATGAAAACCCTTCTGTTTCGACCGCCAAAGATTTCAGAGGAGCACTTGCAACCGTTGGGGACCATTTTTGAGTGATTTGCTGAAAGTCAGATTTTTGCTGAAATTGTGACCCCGGGGCTTAGGGATTTTTTCAAAAAATCTTTTTCCGCCGGTTAAGTTGTTGAGGGCTGATTTCTTGTCCTGTGATAAAAACCCTTCTGTTTCGACCGCCAAACCTTTTAGGGGAGCATTTGCAAACGTTGGGGACCATTTTTGAGTGAATTGCTGAAAGTCAGATTTTTTCTGAAATTGTGACCCCGGGGCTTAGGGATTTTTTCAAAAAATCTTTTTCCGCCGGTTAAGTTGTTGAGGGCTGATTTCTTCTCCTGTGATAAAAATCCTTCTGTTTCGACCGCCAAAGATTTCAGAGGAGCATTTGCAACCGTTGGGGACCATTTTTGAGTGAATTGCTGAAAGTCAGATTTTTTCTGAAATTGTGACCCCGGGGCTTAGGGATTTTTTCAAAAACTCTTTTTCCGCCGGTTAAGTTGTCGAGGGCTGATTTCTTGTCCTGTGATAAAAACCCTTCTGTTTCGACCGCCAAACCTTTTAGGGGAGCATTTGCAACCGTTGGGGACCATTTTTGAGTAAACTGCTGAAAGTCACATTTTTTCTGAAATTGTGACCCCGGGGCTTAGGGATTTTTTCAAAAAATCTTTTTCCGCCGGTTAAGTTGTTGAGGGCTGATTTCTTGTCCTGTGATAAAAACCCTTCTGTTTCGACCGCCAAACCTTTTAGGGGAGCATTTGCAACCGTTGGGGACCATTTTTGAGTGAATTGCTGAAAGTCAGATTTTTTCTGAAATTGTGACCCCGGGGCTTAGGAGTTTTTTCAAAAAATCTTTTTCCGCCGGTTAAGTTGTCGAGGGCTGATTTCTTGTCCTGTGATAAAAACCCTTCTGTTTCGACCGCCAAACCTTTTAGGGGAGCATTTGCAGACGTTGGGGACCATTTTTGAGTGATTTGCTGAAAGTCAGATTTTTGCTGAAATTGTGACCCCGGGGCTTAGGGATTTTTTCAAAAACTCTTTTTCCGCCGGTTAAGTTGTTGAGGGCTGATTTCTTGTCCTGTCATAAAAACCCTTCTGTTTCGACCGCCAAAGATTTCAGAGGAGCAATTGCAACCGTTGGGGACCATTTTTGAATGAATTGCTGAAAGTCAGATTTTTTCTGAAATTGTGACCACGGGGCTTAGGGATTTTTTCAAAAAATCTTTTTCCGCCGGTTAAGTTGTCGAGGGCTGATTTCTTGTCCTGTGATAAAGAGCCTTCTGTTTCGACCGCCAAACCTTTTAGGGGAGCATTTGTAACCGTTGGGGACCATTTTTGAGTGAATTGCTGAAAGTCAGATTTTTGCTGAAATTGTGACCCCGGGGCTTAGGGATTTTTTCAAAAAATCTTTTTCCGCCGGTTAAGTTGTCGAAGGCTAATTTCTTGTCCTGTGATAAAAACCCTTCTGTTTCGACCGCCAACGATTTCAGAGAAGCATTTGCAACCGTTGGGGACCATTTTTGAGTGAATTGCTGAAAGTCAGATTTTTTCTGAAATTGTGACCCCGGGGCTTAGGGATTTTTTCAAAAACTCTTTTTCCGCCGGTTAAGTTGTTGAGGGCTGTTTTTTTGTCCTGTGATGAAAACCCTTCTGTTTCGACCGCCAAAGATTTCAGAGGAGCACTTGCAACCGTTGGGGACCATTTTTGAGTGATTTGCTGAAAGTCAGATTTTTGCTGAAATTGTGACCCCGGGGCTTAGGGATTTTTTCAAAAAATCTTTTTCCGCCGGTTAAGTTGTTGAGGGCTGATTTCTTGTCCTGTGATAAAAACCCTTCTGTTTCGACCGCCAAACCTTTTAGGGGAGCATTTGCAAACGTTGGGGACCATTTTTGAGTGAATTGCTGAAAGTCAGATTTCTTCTGAAATTGTGACCCCGGGGCTTAGGGATTTTTTCAAAAAATCTTTTTCCGCCGGTTAAGTTGTTGAGGGCTGATTTCTTCTCCTGTGATAAAAATCCTTCTGTTTCGACCGCCAAAGATTTCAGAGGAGCATTTGCAACCGTTGGGGACCATTTTTGAGTGAATTGCTGAAAGTCAGATTTTTTCTGAAATTGTGACCCCGGGGCTTAGGGATTTTTTCAAAAACTCTTTTTCCGCCGGTTAAGTTGTCGAGGGCTGATTTCTTGTCCTGTGATAAAAACCCTTCTGTTTCGACCGCCAAACCTTTTAGGGGAGCATTTGCAACCGTTGGGGACCATTTTTGAGTGAATTGCTGAAAGTCAGATTTTTTCTGAAATTGTGACCACGGGGCTTAGGATTTTTTTCAAAAAATCTTTTTCCGCCGGTTAAGTTGTCGAGGGCTGATTTCTTGTCCTGTGATAAAAACCCTTCTGTTTCGACCGCCAAACCTTTTAGGGGAGCATTTGCAAACGTTGGGGACCATTTTTGAGTGATTTGCTGAAAGTCAGATTTTTGCTGAAATTGTGACCCCGGGGCTTAGGCATTTTTTTCAAAAAATCTTTTTCCGCCAGTTAAGTTGTCGAGGGCTGATTTCTTGTCCTGTGATAAAAACCCTTCTGTTTCGACCGCCAAAGATTTCAGAGGAGCACTTGCAACCGTTGGGGACCATTTTTGAGTGAATTGCTGAAAGTCAGATTTTTTCTGAAATTGTGACCCCGGGGCTTAGGGATTTTTTCAAAAAATCTTTTTCCGCCGGTTAAGTTGTCGAAGGCTAATTTCTTGTCCTGTGATAAAAAGCCTTCTATTTGGACCGCCAATCCTTTCAGGGGAGCATTTGCAACCGTTGGGGACCATTTTTGAGTGAATTGCTGAAAGTCAGATTTTTTCTGAAATTGTGACCCCGGGGCTTAGGGATTTTTTCAAAAACTCTTTTTCCGCCGGTTAAGTTGTCGAGGGCTGATTTCTTGTCCTGTGATAAAAACCCTTCTGTTTCGACCGCCAAACCTTTTAGGGGAGCATTTGCAACCGTTGGGGACCATTTTTGAGTAAACTGCTGAAAGTCACATTTTTTCTGAAATTGTGACCCCGGGGCTTAGGGATTTTTTCAAAAAATCTTTTTCCGCCGGTTAAGTTGTTGAGGGCTGATTTCTTGTCCTGTGATAAAAACCCTTCTGTTTCGACCGCCAAACCTTTTAGGGGAGCATTTGCAACCGTTGGGGACCATTTTTGAGTGAATTGCTGAAAGTCAGATTTTTTCTGAAATTGTGACCCCGGGGCTTAGGGATTTTTTCAAAAACTCTTTTTCCGCCGGTTAAGTTGTCGAGGGCTGATTTCTTGTCCTGTGATAAAAACCCTTCTGTTTCGACCGCCAAACCTTTTAGGGGAGCATTTGCAACCGTTGGGGACCATTTTTGAGTAAACTGCTGAAAGTCACATTTTTTCTGAAATTGTGACCCCGGGGCTTAGGGATTTTTTCAAAAAATCTTTTTCCGCCGGTTAAGTTGTTGAGGGCTGATTTCTTGTCCTGTGATAAAAACCCTTCTGTTTCGACCGCCAAACCTTTTAGGGGAGCATTTGCAACCGTTGGGGACCATTTTTGAGTGAATTGCTGAAAGTCAGATTTTTTCTGAAATTGTGACCCCGGGGCTTAGGAGTTTTTTCAAAAAATCTTTTTCCGCCGGTTAAGTTGTCGAGGGCTGATTTCTTGTCCTGTGATAAAAACCCTTCTGTTTCGACCGCCAAACCTTTTAGGGGAGCATTTGCAGACGTTGGGGACCATTTTTGAGTGATTTGCTGAAAGTCAGATTTTTGCTGAAATTGTGACCCCGGGGCTTAGGGATTTTTTCAAAAACTCTTTTTCCGCCGGTTAAGTTGTTGAGGGCTGATTTCTTGTCCTGTCATAAAAACCCTTCTGTTTCGACCGCCAAAGATTTCAGAGGAGCAATTGCAACCGTTGGGGACCATTTTTGAATGAATTGCTGAAAGTCAGATTTTTTCTGAAATTGTGACCACGGGGCTTAGGGATTTTTTCAAAAAATCTTTTTCCGCCGGTTAAGTTGTCGAGGGCTGATTTCTTGTCCTGTGATAAAGAGCCTTCTGTTTCGACCGCCAAACCTTTTAGGGGAGCATTTGTAACCGTTGGGGACCATTTTTGAGTGAATTGCTGAAAGTCAGATTTTTGCTGAAATTGTGACCCCGGGGCTTAGGGATTTTTTCAAAAAATCTTTTTCCGCCGGTTAAGTTGTCGAAGGCTAATTTCTTGTCCTGTGATAAAAACCCTTCTGTTTCGACCGCCAACGATTTCAGAGAAGCATTTGCAACCGTTGGGGACCATTTTTGAGTGAATTGCTGAAAGTCAGATTTTTTCTGAAATTGTGACCCCGGGGCTTAGGGATTTTTTCAAAAACTCTTTTTCCGCCGGTTAAGTTGTTGAGGGCTGTTTTTTTGTCCTGTGATGAAAACCCTTCTGTTTCGACCGCCAAAGATTTCAGAGGAGCACTTGCAACCGTTGGGGACCATTTTTGAGTGATTTGCTGAAAGTCAGATTTTTGCTGAAATTGTGACCCCGGGGCTTAGGGATTTTTTCAAAAAATCTTTTTCCGCCGGTTAAGTTGTTGAGGGCTGATTTCTTGTCCTGTGATAAAAACCCTTCTGTTTCGACCGCCAAACCTTTTAGGGGAGCATTTGCAAACGTTGGGGACCATTTTTGAGTGAATTGCTGAAAGTCAGATTTCTTCTGAAATTGTGACCCCGGGGCTTAGGGATTTTTTCAAAAAATCTTTTTCCGCCGGTTAAGTTGTTGAGGGCTGATTTCTTCTCCTGTGATAAAAATCCTTCTGTTTCGACCGCCAAAGATTTCAGAGGAGCATTTGCAACCGTTGGGGACCATTTTTGAGTGAATTGCTGAAAGTCAGATTTTTTCTGAAATTGTGACCCCGGGGCTTAGGGATTTTTTCAAAAACTCTTTTTCCGCCGGTTAAGTTGTCGAGGGCTGATTTCTTGTCCTGTGATAAAAACCCTTCTGTTTCGACCGCCAAACCTTTTAGGGGAGCATTTGCAACCGTTGGGGACCATTTTTGAGTGAATTGCTGAAAGTCAGATTTTTTCTGAAATTGTGACCACGGGGCTTAGGATTTTTTTCAAAAAATCTTTTTCCGCCGGTTAAGTTGTCGAGGGCTGATTTCTTGTCCTGTGATAAAAACCCTTCTGTTTCGACCGCCAAACCTTTTAGGGGAGCATTTGCAAACGTTGGGGACCATTTTTGAGTGATTTGCTGAAAGTCAGATTTTTGCTGAAATTGTGACCCCGGGGCTTAGGCATTTTTTTCAAAAAATCTTTTTCCGCCAGTTAAGTTGTCGAGGGCTGATTTCTTGTCCTGTGATAAAAACCCTTCTGTTTCGACCGCCAAAGATTTCAGAGGAGCACTTGCAACCGTTGGGGACCATTTTTGAGTGAATTGCTGAAAGTCAGATTTTTTCTGAAATTGTGACCCCGGGGCTTAGGGATTTTTTCAAAAAATCTTTTTCCGCCGGTTAAGTTGTCGAAGGCTAATTTCTTGTCCTGTGATAAAAAGCCTTCTATTTGGACCGCCAATCCTTTCAGGGGAGCATTTGCAACCGTTGGGGACCATTTTTGAGTGAATTGCTGAAAGTCAGATTTTTTCTGAAATTGTGACCCCGGGGCTTAGGGATTTTTTCAAAAACTCTTTTTCCGCCGGTTAAGTTGTCGAGGGCTGATTTCTTGTCCTGTGATAAAAACCCTTCTGTTTCGACCGCCAAACCTTTTAGGGGAGCATTTGCAACCGTTGGGGACCATTTTTGAGTAAACTGCTGAAAGTCACATTTTTTCTGAAATTGTGACCCCGGGGCTTAGGGATTTTTTCAAAAAATCTTTTTCCGCCGGTTAAGTTGTTGAGGGCTGATTTCTTGTCCTGTGATAAAAACCCTTCTGTTTCGACCGCCAAACCTTTTAGGGGAGCATTTGCAACCGTTGGGGACCATTTTTGAGTGAATTGCTGAAAGTCAGATTTTTTCTGAAATTGTGACCCCGGGGCTTAGGATTTTTTTCAAAAAATCTTTTTCCGCCGGTTAAGTTGTCGAGGGCTGATTTCTTGTCCTGTGATAAAAACCCTTCTGTTTCGACCGCCAAACCTTTTAGGGGAGCATTTGCAGACGTTGGGGACCATGTTTGAGTGATTTGCTGAAAGTCAGATTTTTGCTGAAATTGTGACCCCGGGGCTTAGGGATTTTTTCAAAAACTCTTTTTCCGCCGGTTAAGTTGTTGAGGGCTGATTTCTTGTCCTGTCATAAAAACCCTTCTGTTTCGACCGCCAAAGATTTCAGAGGAGCAATTGCAACCGTTGGGGACCATTTTTGAATGAATTGCTGAAAGTCAGATTTTTTCTGAAATTGTGACCACGGGGCTTAGGGATTTTTTCAAAAAATCTTTTTCCGCCGGTTAAGTTGTCGAGGGCTGATTTCTTGTCCTGTGATAAAGAGCCTTCTGTTTCGACCGCCAAACCTTTTAGGGGAGCATTTGCAACCGTTGGGGACCATTTTTGAGTGAATTGCTGAAAGTCAGATTTTTGCTGAAATTGTGACCCCGGGGCTTAGGGATTTTTTCAAAAAATCTTTTTCCGCCGGTTAAGTTGTCGAAGGCTAATTTCTTGTCCTGTGATAAAAACCCTTCTGTTTCGACCGCCAACGATTTCAGAGAAGCATTTGCAACCGTTGGGGACCATTTTTGAGTGAATTGCTGAAAGTCAGATTTTTTCTGAAATTGTGACCCCGGGGCTTAGGGATTTTTTCAAAAACTCTTTTTCCGCCGGTTAAGTTGTTGAGGGCTGTTTTTTTGTCCTGTGATGAAAACCCTTCTGTTTCGACCGCCAAAGATTTCAGAGGAGCACTTGCAACCGTTGGGGACCATTTTTGAGTGATTTGCTGAAAGTCAGATTTTTGCTGAAATTGTGACCCCGGGGCTTAGGGATTTTTTCAAAAAATCTTTTTCCGCCGGTTAAGTTGTTGAGGGCTGATTTCTTGTCCTGTGATAAAAACCCTTCTGTTTCGACCGCCAAAGATTTCAGAGGAGCATTTGCAAACGTTGGGGACCATTTTTGAGTGAATTGCTGAAAGTCAGATTTTTTCTGAAATTGTGACCCCGGGGCTTAGGGATTTTTTCAAAAAATCTTTTTCCGCCGGTTAAGTTGTTGAGGGCTGATTTCTTCTCCTGTGATAAAAATCCTTCTGTTTCGACCGCCAAAGATTTCAGAGGAGCATTTGCAACCGTTGGGGACCATTTTTGAGTGAATTGCTGAAAGTCAGATTTTTTCTGAAATTGTGACCCCGGGGCTTAGGGATTTTTTCAAAAACTCTTTTTCCGCCGGTTAAGTTGTCGAGGGCTGATTTCTTGTCCTGTGATAAAAACCCTTCTGTTTCGACCGCCAAACCTTTTAGGGGAGCATTTGCAACCGTTGGGGACCATTTTTGAGTAAACTGCTGAAAGTCACATTTTTTCTGAAATTGTGACCCCGGGGCTTAGGGATTTTTTCAAAAAATCTTTTTCCGCCGGTTAAGTTGTTGAGGGCTGATTTCTTGTCCTGTGATAAAAACCCTTCTGTTTCGACCGCCAAACCTTTTAGGGGAGCATTTGCAACCGTTGGGGACCATTTTTGAGTGAATTGCTGAAAGTCAGATTTTTTCTGAAATTGTGACCCCGGGGCTTAGGATTTTTTTCAAAAAATCTTTTTCCGCCGGTTAAGTTGTCGAGGGCTGATTTCTTGTCCTGTGATAAAAACCCTTCTGTTTCGACCGCCAAACCTTTTAGGGGAGCATTTGCAGACGTTGGGGACCATTTTTAAGTGATTTGCTGAAAGTCAGATTTTTGCTGAAATTGTGACCCCGGGGCTTAGGGATTTTTTCAAAAACTCTTTTTCCGCCGGTTAAGTTGTTGAGGGCTGATTTCTTGTCCTGTCATAAAAACCCTTCTGTTTCGACCGCCAAAGATTTCAGAGGAGCAATTGCAACCGTTGGGGACCATTTTTGAATGAATTGCTGAAAGTCAGATTTTTTCTGAAATTGTGACCACGGGGCTTAGGGATTTTTTCAAAAAATCTTTTTCCGCCGGTTAAGTTGTCGAGGGCTGATTTCTTGTCCTGTGATAAAGAGCCTTCTGTTTCGACCGCCAAACCTTTTAGGGGAGCATTTGCAACCGTTGGGGACCATTTTTGAGTGAATTGCTGAAAGTCAGATTTTTGCTGAAATTGTGACCCCGGGGCTTAGGGATTTTTTCAAAAAATCTTTTTCCGCCGGTTAAGTTGTCGAAGGCTAATTTCTTGTCCTGTGATAAAAACCCTTCTGTTTCGACCGCCAACGATTTCAGAGAAGCATTTGCAACCGTTGGGGACCATTTTTGAGTGAATTGCTGAAAGTCACATTTTTTCTGAAATTGTGACCCCGGGGCTTAGGGATTTTTTCAAAAACTCTTTTTCCGCCGGTTAAGTTGTTGAGGGCTGTTTTTTTATCCTGTGATGAAAACCCTTCTGTTTCGACCGCCAAAGATTTCAGAGGAGCACTTGCAACCGTTGGGGACCATTTTTGAGTGATTTGCTGAAAGTCAGATTTTTGCTGAAATTGTGACCCCGGGGCTTAGGGATTTTTTCAAAAAATCTTTTTCCGCCGGTTAAGTTGTTGAGGGCTGATTTCTTGTCCTGTGATAAAAACCCTTCTGTTTCGACCGCCAAACCTTTTAGGGGAGCATTTGCAAACGTTGGGGACCATTTTTGAGTGAATTGCTGAAAGTCAGATTTTTTCTGAAATTGTGACCCCGGGGCTTAGGGATTTTTTCAAAAAATCTTTTTCCGCCGGTTAAGTTGTTGAGGGCTGATTTCTTCTCCTGTGATAAAAATCCTTCTGTTTCGACCGCCAAAGATTTCAGAGGAGCATTTGCAACCGTTGGGGACCATTTTTGAGTGAATTGCTGAAAGTCAGATTTTTTCTGAAATTGTGACCCCGGGGCTTAGGGATTTTTTCAAAAACTCTTTTTCCGCCGGTTAAGTTGTCGAGGGCTGATTTCTTGTCCTGTGATAAAAACCCTTCTGTTTCGACCGCCAAACCTTTTAGGGGAGCATTTGCAACCGTTGGGGACCATTTTTGAGTGAATTGCTGAAAGTCAGATTTTTTCTGAAATTGTGACCACGGGGCTTAGGATTTTTTTCAAAAAATCTTTTTCCGCCGGTTAAGTTGTCGAGGGCTGATTTCTTGTCCTGTGATAAAAATCCTTCTGTTTCGACCGCCAAAGATTTCAGAGGAGCATTTGCAACCGTTGGGGACCATTTTTGAGTAAACTGCTGAAAGTCACATTTTTTCTGAAATTGTGACCCCGGGGCTTAGGGATTTTTTCAAAAAATCTTTTTCCGCCGGTTAAGTTGTTGAGGGCTGATTTCTTGTCCTGTGATAAAAACCCTTCTGTTTCGACCGCCAAACCTTTTAGGGGAGCATTTGCAACCGTTGGGGACCATTTTTGAGTGAATTGCTGAAAGTCAGATTTTTTCTGAAATTGTGACCCCGGGGCTTAGGATTTTTTTCAAAAAATCTTTTTCCGCCGGTTAAGTTGTCGAGGGCTGATTTCTTGTCCTGTGATAAAAACCCTTCTGTTTCGACCGCCAAACCTTTTAGGGGAGCATTTGCAGACGTTGGGGACCATTTTTGATTGATTTGCTGAAAGTCAGATTTTTGCTGAAATTGTGACCCCGGGGCTTAGGGATTTTTTCAAAAACTCTTTTTCCGCCGGTTAAGTTGTTGAGGGCTGATTTCTTGTCCTGTCATAAAAACCCTTCTGTTTCGACCGCCAAAGATTTCAGAGGAGCAATTGCAACCGTTGGGGACCATTTTTGAATGAATTGCTGAAAGTCAGATTTTTTCTGAAATTGTGACCACGGGGCTTAGGGATTTTTTCAAAAAATCTTTTTCCGCCGGTTAAGTTGTCGAGGGCTGATTTCTTGTCCTGTGATAAAGAGCCTTCTGTTTCGACCGCCAAACCTTTTAGGGGAGCATTTGCAACCGTTGGGGACCATTTTTGAGTGAATTGCTGAAAGTCAGATTTTTGCTGAAATTGTGACCCCGGGGCTTAGGGATTTTTTCAAAAAATCTTTTTCCGCCGGTTAAGTTGTCGAAGGCTAATTTCTTGTCCTGTGATAAAAACCCTTCTGTTTCGACCGCCAACGATTTCAGAGAAGCATTTGCAACCGTTGGGGACCATTTTTGAGTGAATTGCTGAAAGTCAGATTTTTTCTGAAATTGTGACCCCGGGGCTTAGGGATTTTTTCAAAAACTCTTTTTCCGCCGGTTAAGTTGTTGAGGGCTGTTTTTTTGTCCTGTGATGAAAACCCTTCTGTTTCGACCGCCAAAGATTTCAGAGGAGCACTTGCAACCGTTGGGGACCATTTTTGAGTGATTTGCTGAAAGTCAGATTTTTGCTGAAATTGTGACCCCGGGGCTTAGGGATTTTTTCAAAAAATATTTTTCCGCCGGTTAAGTTGTTGAGGGCTGATTTCTTGTCCTGTGATAAAAACCCTTCTGTTTCGACCGCCAAACCTTTTAGGGGAGCATTTGCAAACGTTGGGGACCATTTTTGAGTGAATTGCTGAAAGTCAGATTTTTTCTGAAATTGTGACCCCGGGGCTTAGGGATTTTTTCAAAAAATCTTTTTCCGCCGGTTAAGTTGTTGAGGGCTGATTTCTTCTCCTGTGATAAAAATCCTTCTGTTTCGACCGCCAAAGATTTCAGAGGAGCATTTGCAACCGTTGGGGACCATTTTTGAGTGAATTGCTGAAAGTCAGATTTTTTCTGAAATTGTGACCCCGGGGCTTAGGGATTTTTTCAAAAACTCTTTTTCCGCCGGTTAAGTTGTCGAGGGCTGATTTCTTGTCCTGTGATAAAAATCCTTCTGTTTCGACCGCCAAACCTTTTAGGGGAGCATTTGCAACCGTTGGGGACCATTTTTGAGTGAATTGCTGAAAGTCAGATTTTTTCTGAAATTGTGACCACGGGGCTTAGGATTTTTTTCAAAAAATCTTTTTCCGCCGGTTAAGTTGTCGAGGGCTGATTTCTTGTCCTGTGATAAAAACCCTTCTGTTTCGACCGCCAAACCTTTTAGGGGAGCATTTGCAAACGTTGGGGACCATTTTTGAGTGATTTGCTGAAAGTCAGATTTTTGCTGAAATTGTGACCCCGGGGCTTAGGGATTTTTTCAAAAAATCTTTTTCCGCCGGTTAAGTTGTTGAGGGCTGATTTCTTGTCCTGTCATAAAAACCCTTCTGTTTCGACCGCCAAAGATTTCAGAGGAGCAATTGCAACCGTTGGGGACCATTTTTGAATGAATTGCTGAAAGTCAGATTTTTGCTGAAATTGTGACCACGGGGCTTAGGGATTTTTTCAAAAAATCTTTTTCCGCCGGTTAAGTTGTCGAGGGCTGATTTCTTGTCCTGTGATAAAGAGCCTTTTGTTTCGACCGCCAAACCTTTTAGGGGAGCATTTGCAACCGTTGGGGACCAATTTTGAGTCAATTGCTGAAAGTCAGATTTTTGCTGAAATTGTGACCCCGGGGCTTAGGGATTTTTTCAAAAAATCTTTTTCCGCCGGTTAAGTTGTCGAAGGCTAATTTCTTGTCCTGTGATAAAAACCCTTCTGTTTCGACCGCCAACGATTTCAGAGAAGCATTTGCAACCGTTGGGGACCATTTTTGAGTGAATTGCTGAAAGTCAGATTTTTTCTGAAATTGTGACCCCGGGGCTTAGGGATTTTTTCAAAAACTCTTTTTCCGCCGGTTAAGTTGTTGAGGGCTGTTTTTTTGTCCTGTGATGAAAACCCTTCTGTTTCGACCGCCAAAGATTTCAGAGGAGCACTTGCAACCGTTGGGGACCATTTTTGAGTGATTTGCTGAAAGTCAGATTTTTGCTGAAATTGTGACCCCGGGGCTTAGGGATTTTTTCAAAAAATCTTTTTCCGCCGGTTAAGTTGTTGAGGGCTGATTTCTTGTCCTGTGATAAAAACCCTTCTGTTTCGACTGCCAAAGATTTCAGAGGAGCACTTGCAACCGTTGGGGACCATTTTTGAGTGATTTTCTGAAAGTCAGATTTTTGCTGAAATTGTGACCCCGGGGCTTAGGGATTTTTTCAAAAACTCCTTTTCCGCCGGTTAAGTTGTCGAGGGCTGATTTCTTGTCCTGTGATAAAAACCCTTCTGTTTCGACCGCCAAAGATTTCAGAGGAGCACTTGCAACCGTTGGGTACCATTTTTGAGTGAATTGCTGAAAGTCAGATTTTTGCTGAAATTGTGACCCCGGGGCTTAGGGATTTTTTCAAAAACTCTTTTTCCGCCGGTTAAGTTGTTCAGGGATAATTTCTTGTCCTGTGATAAAAACCCTTCTGTTTCGACCACCAAACCTTTTAGGGGAGCATTTGCAACCGTTGGGGACCATTTTTGAGTGATTTGCTGAAAGTCAGATTTTTGCTGAAATTGTGACCCCGGGGCTTAGGCATTTTTTTCAAAAAATCTTTTTCCGCCGGTTAAGTTGTCGAGGGCTGATTTCTTGTCCTGTGATAAAAACCCTTCTGTTTCGACCGCCAAACCTTTTAGGGGAGCATTTGCAAACGTTGGGGACCATTTTTGAGTGATTTGCTGAAAGTCAGATTTTTGCTGAAATTGTGACCCCGGGGCTTAGGGATTTTTTCAAAAAATCTTTTTCCGCCGGTTAAGTTGTTGAGGGCTGATTTCTTGTCCTGTCATAAAAACCCTTCTGTTTCGACCGCCAAAGATTTCAGAGGAGCAATTGCAACCGTTGGGGACCATTTTTGAATGAATTGCTGAAAGTCAGATTTTTGCTGAAATTGTGACCACGGGGCTTAGGGATTTTTTCAAAAAATCTTTTTCCGCCGGTTAAGTTGTCGAGGGCTGATTTCTTGTCCTGTGATAAAGAGCCTTTTGTTTCGACCGCCAAACCTTTTAGGGGAGCATTTGCAACCGTTGGGGACCAATTTTGAGTCAATTGCTGAAAGTCAGATTTTTGCTGAAATTGTGACCCCGGGGCTTAGGGATTTTTTCAAAAAATCTTTTTCCGCCGGTTAAGTTGTCGAAGGCTAATTTCTTGTCCTGTGATAAAAACCCTTCTGTTTCGACCGCCAACGATTTCAGAGAAGCATTTGCAACCGTTGGGGACCATTTTTGAGTGAATTGCTGAAAGTCAGATTTTTTCTGAAATTGTGACCCCGGGGCTTAGGGATTTTTTCAAAAACTCTTTTTCCGCCGGTTAAGTTGTTGAGGGCTGTTTTTTTGTCCTGTGATGAAAACCCTTCTGTTTCGACCGCCAAAGATTTCAGAGGAGCACTTGCAACCGTTGGGGACCATTTTTGAGTGATTTGCTGAAAGTCAGATTTTTGCTGAAATTGTGACCCCGGGGCTTAGGGATTTTTTCAAAAAATCTTTTTCCGCCGGTTAAGTTGTTGAGGGCTGATTTCTTGTCCTGTGATAAAAACCCTTCTGTTTCGACTGCCAAAGATTTCAGAGGAGCACTTGCAACCGTTGGGGACCATTTTTGAGTGATTTTCTGAAAGTCAGATTTTTGCTGAAATTGTGACCCCGGGGCTTAGGGATTTTTTCAAAAACTCTTTTTCCGCCGGTTAAGTTGTCGAGGGCTGATTTCTTGTCCTGTGATAAAAACCCTTCTGTTTCGACCGCCAAAGATTTCAGAGGAGCACTTGCAACCGTTGGGTACCATTTTTGAGTGAATTGCTGAAAGTCAGATTTTTGCTGAAATTGTGACCCCGGGGCTTAGGGATTTTTTCAAAAACTCTTTTTCCGCCGGTTAAGTTGTTCAGGGATAATTTCTTGTCCTGTGATAAAAACCCTTCTGTTTCGACCACCAAACCTTTTAGGGGAGCATTTGCAACCGTTGGGGACCATTTTTGAGTGATTTGCTGAAAGTCAGATTTTTGCTGAAATTGTGACCCCGGGGCTTAGGCATTTTTTTCAAAAAATCTTTTTCCGCCGGTTAAGTTGTCGAGGGCTGATTTCTTGTCCTGTGATAAAAACCCATCTGTTTCGACCGCCAAAGATTTCAGAGGAGCACTTGCAACCGTTGGGGACCATTTTTGAGTGAATTGCTGAAAGTCAGATTTTTTCTGAAATTGTGACCCCGGGGCTTAGGGATTTTTTCAAAAAATCTTTTTCCGCCGGTTAAGTTGTCGAAGGCTAATTTCTTGTCCTGTGATAAAAAGCCTTCTATTTGGACCGCCAATCCTTTCAGGGGAGCATTTGCAACCGTTGGGGACCATTTTTGAGTGAATTGCTGAAAGTCAGATTTTTTCTGAAATTGTGACCCCTGGTCTCAGGGATTTTTTCAAAAACTCTTTTTCCGCCGGTTAAGTTGTCGAGGGCTGATTTCTTGTCCTGTGATAAAAACCCTTCTGTTTCGACCGCCAAACCTTTTAGGGGAGCATTTGCAACCGTTGGGGACCATTTTTGAGTAAACTGCTGAAAGTCACATTTTTTCTGAAATTGTGACCCCGGGGCTTAGGGATTTTTTCAAAAAATCTTTTTCCGCCGGTTAAGTTGTTGAGGGCTGATTTCTTGTCCTGTGATAAAAACCCTTCTGTTTCGACCGCCAAAGATTTCAGAGGAGCATTTGCAAACGTTGGGGACCATTTTTGAGTGAATTGCTGAAAGTCAGATTTTTTCTGAAATTGTGACCCCGGGGCTTAGGGATTTTTTCAAAAAATCTTTTTCCGCCGGTTAAGTTGTTGAGGGCTGATTTCTTCTCCTGTGATAAAAATCCTTCTGTTTCGACCGCCAAAGATTTCAGAGGAGCATTTGCAACCGTTGGGGACCATTTTTGAGTGAATTGCTGAAAGTCAGATTTTTTCTGAAATTGTGACCCCGGGGCTTAGGGATTTTTTCAAAAACTCTTTTTCTGCCGGTTAAGTTGTCGAGGGCTGATTTCTTGTCCTGTGATAAAAACCCTTCTGTTTCGACCGCCAAACCTTTTAGGGGAGCATTTGCAACCGTTGGGGACCATTTTTGAGTGATTTGCTGAAAGTCAGATTTTTTCTGAAATTGTGACCCCGGGGCTTAGGGATTTTTTCAAAAACTCTTTTTCCGCCGGTTAAGTTGTCGAGGGCTGATTTCTTGTCCTGTGATAAAAACCCTTCTGTTTCGACCGCCAAAGATTTCAGAGAAGCACTTGCAACCGTTGGGGACCATTTTTGAGTGAATTGCTGAAAGTCAGATTTTTGCTGAAATTGTGACCCCGGGGCTTAGGGATTTTTTCAAAAACTCTTTTTCCGCCGGTTAAGTTGTTCAGGGATAATTTCTTGTCCTGTGATAAAAACCCTTCTGTTTCGACCACCAAACCTTTTAGGGGAGCATTTGCAACCGTTGGGGACCATTTTTGAGTGATTTGCTGAAAGTCAGATTTTTTCTGAAATTGTGACCCCGGGGCTTAGGGATTTTTTCAAAAAATCTTTTTCCGCCGGTAAAGTTGTTGAGGGCTGATTTCTTGTCCTGTGATAAAAAGCCTTCTGTTTCGACCGCCAAAGATTTCAGGGGAGCATTTGCAACCGTTGGGGACCATTTTTGAGTGAATTGCTGAAAGTCAGATTTTTTCTGAAATTGTGACCCCGGGGCTTAGGGATTTTTTCAAAAACTCTTTTTCCGCCGGTTAAGTTGTCGAGGGCTGATTTCTTGTCCTGTGATAAAAACCCTTCTGTTTCGACCGCCAAAGATTTCAGAGGAGCATTTGCAACCGTTGGGGACCATTTTTGAGTGAATTGCTGAAAGTCAGATATTTTCTGAAATTGTGACCCCGGGGCTTAGGGATTTTTTCAAAAACTCTTTTTCCGCCGGTTAAGTTGTCGAGGGCTGATTTCTTGTCCTGTGATAAAAACCCTTCTGTTTCGACCGCCAAACCTTTTAGGGGAGCATTTGCAACCGTTGGGGACCATTATTGAGTAAACTGCTGAAAGTCACATTTTTTCTGAAATTGTGACCCCGGGGCTTAGGGATTTTTTCAAAAAATCTTTTTCCGCCGGTTAAGTTGGTGAGGGCTGATTTCTTGTCCTGTGATAAAAACCCTTCTGTTTCGACCGCCAAAGATTTCAGAGGAGCATTTGCAAACGTTGGGGACCATTTTTGAGTGAATTGCTGAAAGTCAGATTTTTTCTGAAATTGTGACCCCGGGGCTTAGGGATTTTTTCAAAAACTCTTTTTCCGCCGGTTAAGTTTTCGAGGGCTGATTTCTTGTCCTGTGATAAAAACCCTTCTGTTTCGACCGCCAAACCTTTTAGGGGAGCATTTGCAACCGTTGGGGACCATTTTTGAGTGAATTGCTGAAAGTCAGATTTTTTCTGAAATTGTGACCCCGGGGCATAGGAATTTTTTCAAAAAATCTTTTTCCGCCGGTTAAGTTGTTGAGGGCTGATTTGTTGTCCTGTGATAAAAACCCTTCTGTTTCGACTGCCAAAGATTTCAGAGGAGCACTTGCAACCGTTGGGGACCATTTTTGAGTGATTTTCTGAAAGTCAGATTTTTGCTGAAATTGTGACCCCGGGGCTTAGGGATTTTTTCAAAAACTCTTTTTCCGCCGGTTAAGTTGTCGAGGGCTGATTTCTTGTCCTGTGATAAAAACCCTTCTGTTTCGACCGCCAAAGATTTCAGAGGAGCACTTGCAACCGTTGGGTACCATTTTTGAGTGAATTGCTGAAAGTCAGATTTTTGCTGAAATTGTGACCCCGGGGCTTAGGGATTTTTTCAAAAACTCTTTTTCCGCCGGTTAAGTTGTTCAGGGATAATTTCTTGTCCTGTGATAAAAACCCTTCTGTTTCGACCACCAAACCTTTTAGGGGAGCATTTGCAACCGTTGGGGACCATTTTTGAGTGATTTGCTGAAAGTCAGATTTTTGCTGAAATTGTGACCCCGGGGCTTAGGCATTTTTTTCAAAAAATCTTTTTCCGCCGGTTAAGTTGTCGAGGGCTGATTTCTTGTCCTGTGATAAAAACCCTTCTGTTTCGACCGCCAAACCTTTTAGGGGAGCATTTGCAAACGTTGGGGACCATTTTTGAGTGATTTGCTGAAAGTCAGATTTTTGCTGAAATTGTGACCCCGGGGCTTAGGGATTTTTTCAAAAAATCTTTTTCCGCCGGTTAAGTTGTTGAGGGCTGATTTCTTGTCCTGTCATAAAAACCCTTCTGTTTCGACCGCCAAAGATTTCAGAGGAGCAATTGCAACCGTTGGGGACCATTTTTGAATGAATTGCTGAAAGTCAGATTTTTGCTGAAATTGTGACCACGGGGCTTAGGGATTTTTTCAAAAAATCTTTTTCCGCCGGTTAAGTTGTCGAGGGCTGATTTCTTGTCCTGTGATAAAGAGCCTTTTGTTTCGACCGCCAAACCTTTTAGGGGAGCATTTGCAACCGTTGGGGACCAATTTTGAGTCAATTGCTGAAAGTCAGATTTTTGCTGAAATTGTGACCCCGGGGCTTAGGGATTTTTTCAAAAAATCTTTTTCCGCCGGTTAAGTTGTCGAAGGCTAATTTCTTGTCCTGTGATAAAAACCCTTCTGTTTCGACCGCCAACGATTTCAGAGAAGCATTTGCAACCGTTGGGGACCATTTTTGAGTGAATTGCTGAAAGTCAGATTTTTTCTGAAATTGTGACCCCGGGGCTTAGGGATTTTTTCAAAAACTCTTTTTCCGCCGGTTAAGTTGTTGAGGGCTGTTTTTTTGTCCTGTGATGAAAACCCTTCTGTTTCGACCGCCAAAGATTTCAGAGGAGCACTTGCAACCGTTGGGGACCATTTTTGAGTGATTTGCTGAAAGTCAGATTTTTGCTGAAATTGTGACCCCGGGGCTTAGGGATTTTTTCAAAAAATCTTTTTCCGCCGGTTAAGTTGTTGAGGGCTGATTTCTTGTCCTGTGATAAAAACCCTTCTGTTTCGACTGCCAAAGATTTCAGAGGAGCACTTGCAACCGTTGGGGACCATTTTTGAGTGATTTTCTGAAAGTCAGATTTTTGCTGAAATTGTGACCCCGGGGCTTAGGGATTTTTTCAAAAACTCTTTTTCCGCCGGTTAAGTTGTCGAGGGCTGATTTCTTGTCCTGTGATAAAAACCCTTCTGTTTCGACCGCCAAAGATTTCAGAGGAGCACTTGCAACCGTTGGGTACCATTTTTGAGTGAATTGCTGAAAGTCAGATTTTTGCTGAAATTGTGACCCCGGGGCTTAGGGATTTTTTCAAAAACTCTTTTTCCGCCGGTTAAGTTGTTCAGGGATAATTTCTTGTCCTGTGATAAAAACCCTTCTGTTTCGACCACCAAACCTTTTAGGGGAGCATTTGCAACCGTTGGGGACCATTTTTGAGTGATTTGCTGAAAGTCAGATTTTTGCTGAAATTGTGACCCCGGGGCTTAGGCATTTTTTTCAAAAAATCTTTTTCCGCCGGTTAAGTTGTCGAGGGCTGATTTCTTGTCCTGTGATAAAAACCCATCTGTTTCGACCGCCAAAGATTTCAGAGGAGCACTTGCAACCGTTGGGGACCATTTTTGAGTGAATTGCTGAAAGTCAGATTTTTTCTGAAATTGTGACCCCGGGGCTTAGGGATTTTTTCAAAAAATCTTTTTCCGCCGGTTAAGTTGTCGAAGGCTAATTTCTTGTCCTGTGATAAAAAGCCTTCTATTTGGACCGCCAATCCTTTCAGGGGAGCATTTGCAACCGTTGGGGACCATTTTTGAGTGAATTGCTGAAAGTCAGATTTTTTCTGAAATTGTGACCCCTGGTCTCAGGGATTTTTTCAAAAACTCTTTTTCCGCCGGTTAAGTTGTCGAGGGCTGATTTCTTGTCCTGTGATAAAAACCCTTCTGTTTCGACCGCCAAACCTTTTAGGGGAGCATTTGCAAACGTTGGGGACCATTTTTGAGTGAATTGCTGAAAGTCAGATTTTTTCTGAAATTGTGACCCCGGGGCTTAGGGATTTTTTCAAAAAATCTTTTTCCGCCGGTTAAGTTGTTGAGGGCTGATTTCTTCTCCTGTGATAAAAATCCTTCTGTTTCGACCGCCAAAGATTTCAGAGGAGCATTTGCAACCGTTGGGGACCATTTTTGAGTGAATTGCTGAAAGTCAGATTTTTTCTGAAATTGTGACCCCGGGGCTTAGGGATTTTTTCAAAAACTCTTTTTCTGCCGGTTAAGTTGTCGAGGGCTGATTTCTTGTCCTGTGATAAAAACCCTTCTGTTTCGACCGCCAAACCTTTTAGGGGAGCATTTGCAACCGTTGGGGACCATTTTTGAGTGATTTGCTGAAAGTCAGATTTTTTCTGAAATTGTGACCCCGGGGCTTAGGGATTTTTTCAAAAACTCTTTTTCCGCCGGTTAAGTTGTCGAGGGCTGATTTCTTGTCCTGTGATAAAAACCCTTCTGTTTCGACCGCCAAAGATTTCAGAGAAGCACTTGCAACCGTTGGGGACCATTTTTGAGTGAATTGCTGAAAGTCAGATTTTTGCTGAAATTGTGACCCCGGGGCTTAGGGATTTTTTCAAAAACTCTTTTTCCGCCGGTTAAGTTGTTCAGGGATAATTTCTTGTCCTGTGATAAAAACCCTTCTGTTTCGACCACCAAACCTTTTAGGGGAGCATTTGCAACCGTTGGGGACCATTTTTGAGTGATTTGCTGAAAGTCAGATTTTTTCTGAAATTGTGACCCCGGGGCTTAGGGATTTTTTCAAAAAATCTTTTTCCGCCGGTAAAGTTGTTGAGGGCTGATTTCTTGTCCTGTGATAAAAAGCCTTCTGTTTCGACCGCCAAAGATTTCAGGGGAGCATTTGCAACCGTTGGGGACCATTTTTGAGTGAATTGCTGAAAGTCAGATTTTTTCTGAAATTGTGACCCCGGGGCTTAGGGATTTTTTCAAAAACTCTTTTTCCGCCGGTTAAGTTGTCGAGGGCTGATTTCTTGTCCTGTGATAAAAACCCTTCTGTTTCGACCGCCAAAGATTTCAGAGGAGCATTTGCAACCGTTGGGGACCATTTTTGAGTGAATTGCTGAAAGTCAGATATTTTCTGAAATTGTGACCCCGGGGCTTAGGGATTTTTTCAAAAACTCTTTTTCCGCCGGTTAAGTTGTCGAGGGCTGATTTCTTGTCCTGTGATAAAAACCCTTCTGTTTCGACCGCCAAACCTTTTAGGGGAGCATTTGCAACCGTTGGGGACCATTATTGAGTAAACTGCTGAAAGTCACATTTTTTCTGAAATTGTGACCCCGGGGCTTAGGGATTTTTTCAAAAAATCTTTTTCCGCCGGTTAAGTTGGTGAGGGCTGATTTCTTGTCCTGTGATAAAAACCCTTCTGTTTCGACCGCCAAAGATTTCAGAGGAGCATTTGCAAACGTTGGGGACCATTTTTGAGTGAATTGCTGAAAGTCAGATTTTTTCTGAAATTGTGACCCCGGGGCTTAGGGATTTTTTCAAAAACTCTTTTTCCGCCGGTTAAGTTTTCGAGGGCTGATTTCTTGTCCTGTGATAAAAACCCTTCTGTTTCGACCGCCAAACCTTTTAGGGGAGCATTTGCAACCGTTGGGGACCATTTTTGAGTGAATTGCTGAAAGTCAGATTTTTTCTGAAATTGTGACCCCGGGGCATAGGAATTTTTTCAAAAAATCTTTTTCCGCCGGTTAAGTTGTCGAGGGCTGATTTCTTGTCCTGTGATAAAAACCCTTCTGTTTCGACCGCCAAACCTTTTAGGGGAGCATTTGCAAACGTTGGGGACCATTTTTGAGTGATTTGCTGAAAGTCAGATTTTTGCTGAAATTGTGACCCCGGGGCTTAGGGATTTTTTCAAAAAATCTTTTTCCGCCGGTTAAGTTGTTGAGGGCTGATTTGTTGTCCTGTGATAAAAACCCTTCTGTTTCGACCGCCAAAGATTTCAGAGGAGCACTTGCAAACGTTGGGGACCATTTTTGAATGAATTGCCGAAAGTCAGATTTTTGCTGAAATTGTGACCACGGGGCTTAGGGATTTTTTCAAAAAATCTTTTTCCGCCGGTTAAGTTGTTGAGGGCTGATTTCTTGTCCTGTGATAAAAAGCCTTCTGTTTCGACCGCCAAAGATTTCAGGGGAGCATTTGCAACCGTTGGGGACCATTTTTGAGTGAATTGCTGAAAGTCGGATTTTTTCTGAAATTGTGACCCCGGGGCTTAGGGATTTTTTCAAAAACTCTTTTTCCGCCGGTTAAGTTGTTGAGGGCTGATTTCTTGTCGTGTGATAAAAACCCTTCTGTTTCGACCGCCAAAGATTTCAGAGGAGGATTTGAAACCGTTGGGGACCATTTTTGAGTGAATTGCTGAAAGTCAGATTTTTTCTGAAATTGTGACCCCGGGGTTAGGGATTTTTTCAAAAACTCTTTTTCCGCCGGTTAATTTGTCAAGGGATAATTTCTTGTCCTGTGATAAAAACCCTTCTGTTTCGACCACCAACGATTTCAGCGGAGCATTTGCAACTATTGGGGACCATTTTTGAGTGATTTCCTGAAAGTCAGATTTTTACTGAAATTGTGACCCCGGGGCTTAGGGATTTTTTCAAAAACTCTTTTTCCGCCGGTTAAGTTGTCGAGGGCTGATTTCTTGTCCTGTGATAAAAACCCTTCTTTTTCGACCGCCAAACCTTTTAGGGGAGCATTTGCAACCGTTGGGGACCATTTTTGAGTGAATTGCTGAAAGTCAGATTTTTTCTGAAATTGTGACCCCGGGGCTTAGGGATTTTTTCAAAAAATCTTTTTCCGCCGGTTAAGTTGTCGAAGGCTAATTTCTTGTCCTGTGATAAAAACCCTTCTGTTTCGACCGCCAACGATTTCAGAGAAGCATTTGCAACCGTTGGGGACCATTTTTGAGTGAATTGCTGAAAGTCAGATTTTTTCTGAAATTGTGACCCCGGGGCTTAGGGATTTTTTCAAAAACTCTTTTTCCGCCGGTTAAGTTGTTGAGGGCTGATTTCTTGTCCTGTGATGAAAACCCTTCTGTTTCGACCGCCAAAGATTTCAGAGGAGCACTTGCAACCGTTGGGGACCATTTTTGAGTGATTAGCTGAAAGTCAGATTTTTCTGAAATTGTGACCCCGGGGCTTAGGGATTTTTTCAAAAACTCTTTTTCCGCCGGTTAAGTTGTTCAGGGATAATTTCTTGTCCTGTGATAAAAACCCTTCTGTTTCGACCACCAAACCTTTTAGGGGAGCATTTGCAACTGTTGGGGACCATTTTTGAGTCAATTGCTGAAAGTCAGATTTTTTCTGAAATCGTGACCCCGGGGCTTAGGGATTTTTTCAAAAACTCTTTTTCCGCCGGTTAAGTTGTCGAGGGCTGATTTCTTGTCCTGTGATAAAAACCCTTCTGTTTCGACCGCCAAACCTTTTAGGGGAGCATTTGCAACCTTTTGGCACCATTTTTGAGTGAATTGCAGAAGGTCAGATTTTTTCTGAAATTGTGACCCCGGGGCTTAGGGATTTTTTCAAAAAATCTTTTTCCGCCGGTTAAGTTGTTGAGGGCTGATTTCTTGTCCTGTGATAAAAACCCTTCTGTTTCGACCGCCAAACCTTTTAGGGGAGCATTTGCAACCTTTTGGCACCATTTTTGAGTGAATTGCAGAAGGTCAGATTTTTTCTGAAATTGTGACCCCGGGGCTTAGGGATTTTTTCAAAAAATCTTTTTCCGCCGGTTAAGTTGTTGAGGGCTGATTTCTTCTCCTGTGATAAAAATCCTTCTGTTTCGACCGCCAAAGATTTCAGAGGAGCATTTGCAACCGTTGGGGACCATTTTTGAGTGAATTGCTGAAAGTCAGATTTTTTCTGAAATTGTGACCCCGGGGCTTAGGGATTTTTTCAAAAACTCTTTTTCCGCCGGTTAAGTTGTCGAGGGCTGATTTCTTGTCCTGTGATAAAAACCCTTCTGTTTCGACCGCCAAACCTTTTAGGGGAGCATTTGCAACCGTTGGGGACCATTTTTGAGTGAATTGCTGAAAGTCAGATTTTTTCTGAAATTGTGACCACGGGGCTTAGGATTTTTTTCAAAAAATCTTTTTCCGCCGGTTAAGTTGTCGAGGGCTGATTTCTTGTCCTGTGATAAAAACCCTTCTGTTTCGACCGCCAAACCTTTTAGGGGAGCATTTGCAAACGTTGGGGACCATTTTTGAGTGATTTGCTGAAAGTCAGATTTTTGCTGAAATTGTGACCCCGGGGCTTAGGGATTTTTTCAAAAAATCTTTTTCCGCCGGTTAAGTTGTTGAGGGCTGATTTCTTGTCCTGTCATAAAAACCCTTCTGTTTCGACCGCCAAAGATTTTAGAGGAGCAATTGCAACCGTTGGGGACCATTTTTGAATGAATTGCTGAAAGTCAGATTTTTGCTGAAATTGTGACCACGGGGCTTAGGGATTTTTTCAAAAAATCTTTTTCCGCCGGTTAAGTTGTCGAGGGCTGATTTCTTGTCCTGTGATAAAGAGCCTTTTGTTTCGACCGCCAAACCTTTTAGGGGAGCATTTGCAACCGTTGGGGACCAATTTTGAGTGAATTGCTGAAAGTCAGATTTTTGCTGAAATTGTGACCCCGGGGCTTAGGGATTTTTTCAAAAAATCTTTTTCCGCCGGTTAAGTTGTCGAAGGCTAATTTCTTGTCCTGTGATAAAAACCCTTCTGTTTCGACCGCCAACGATTTCAGAGAAGCATTTGCAACCGTTGGGGACCATTTTTGAGTGAATTGCTGAAAGTCAGATTTTTTCTGAAATTGTGACCCCGGGGCTTAGGGATTTTTTCAAAAACTCTTTTTCCGCCGGTTAAGTTGTTGAGGGCTGTTTTTTTGTCCTGTGATGAAAACCCTTCTGTTTCGACCGCCAAAGATTTCAGAGGAGCACTTGCAACCGTTGGGGACCATTTTTGAGTGATTTGCTGAAAGTCAGATTTTTGCTGAAATTGTGACCCCGGGGCTTAGGGATTTTTTCAAAAAATCTTTTTCCGCCGGTTAAGTTGTTGAGGGCTGATTTCTTGTCCTGTGATAAAAACCCTTCTGTTTCGACTGCCAAAGATTTCAGAGGAGCACTTGCAACCGTTGGGGACCATTTTTGAGTGATTTTCTGAAAGTCAGATTTTTGCTGAAATTGTGACCCCGGGGCTTAGGGATTTTTTCAAAAACTCTTTTTCCGCCGGTTAAGTTGTCGAGGGCTGATTTCTTGTCCTGTGATAAAAACCCTTCTGTTTCGACCGCCAAAGATTTCAGAGGAGCACTTGCAACCGTTGGGTACCATTTTTGAGTGAATTGCTGAAAGTCAGATTTTTGCTGAAATTGTGACCCCGGGGCTTAGGGATTTTTTCAAAAACTCTTTTTCCGCCGGTTAAGTTGTTCAGGGATAATTTCTTGTCCTGTGATAAAAACCCTTCTGTTTCGACCACCAAACCTTTTAGGGGAGCATTTGCAACCGTTGGGGACCATTTTTGAGTGATTTGCTGAAAGTCAGATTTTTGCTGAAATTGTGACCCCGGGGCTTAGGCATTTTTTTCAAAAAATCTTTTTCCGCCGGTTAAGTTGTCGAGGGCTGATTTCTTGTCCTGTGATAAAAACCCTTCTGTTTCGACCGCCAAAGATTTCAGAGGAGCACTTGCAACCGTTGGGGACCATTTTTGAGTGAATTGCTGAAAGTCAGATTTTTTCTGAAATTGTGACCCCGGGGCTTAGGGATTTTTTCAAAAAATCTTTTTCCGCCGGTTAAGTTGTCGAAGGCTAATTTCTTGTCCTGTGATAAAAAGCCTTCTATTTGGACCGCCAATCCTTTCAGGGGAGCATTTGCAACCGTTGGGGACCATTTTTGAGTGAATTGCTGAAAGTCAGATTTTTTCTGAAATTGTGACCCCGGGTCTTAGGGATTTTTTCAAAAACTCTTTTTCCGCCGGTTAAGTTGTCGAGGGCTGATTTCTTGTCCTGTGATAAAAACCCTTCTGTTTCGACCGCCAAACCTTTTAGGGGAGCATTTGCAACCGTTGGGGACCATTTTTGAGTAAACTGCTGAAAGTCACATTTTTTCTGAAATTGTGACCCCGGGGCTTAGGGATTTTTTCAAAAAATCTTTTTCCGCCGGTTAAGTTGTTGAGGGCTGATTTCTTGTCCTGTGATAAAAACCCTTCTGTTTCGACCGCCAAAGATTTCAGAGGAGCATTTGCAAACGTTGGGGACCATTTTTGAGTGAATTGCTGAAAGTCAGATTTTTTCTGAAATTGTGACCCCGGGGCTTAGGGATTTTTTCAAAAAATCTTTTTCCGCCGGTTAAGTTGTTGAGGGCTGATTTCTTCTCCTGTGATAAAAATCCTTCTGTTTCGACCGCCAAAGACTTCAGAGGAGCATTTGCAACCGTTGGGGACCATTTTTGAGTGAATTGCTGAAAGTCAGATTTTTTCTGAAATTGTGACCCCGGGGCTTAGGGATTTTTTCAAAAACTCTTTTTCCGCCGGTTAAGTTGTCGAGGGCTGATTTCTTGTCCTGTGATAAAAACCCTTCTGTTTCGACCGCCAAACCTTTTAGGGGAGCATTTGCAACCGTTGGGGACCATTTTTGAGTGATTTGCTGAAAGTCAGATTTTTTCTGAAATTGTGACCCCGGGGCTTAGGGATTTTTTCAAAAACTCTTTTTCCGCCGGTTAAGTTGTCGAGGGCTGATTTCTTGTCCTGTGATAAAAACCCTTCTGTTTCGACCGCCAAAGATTTCAGAGAAGCACTTGCAACCGTTGGGGACCATTTTTGAGTGAATTGCTGAAAGTCAGATTTTTGCTGAAATTGTGACCCCGGGGCTTAGGGATTTTTTCAAAAACTCTTTTTCCGCCGGTTAAGTTGTTCAGGGATAATTTCTTGTCCTGTGATAAAAACCCTTCTGTTTCGACCACCAAACCTTTTAGGGGAGCATTTGCAACCGTTGGGGACCATTTTTGAGTGATTTGCTGAAAGCCAGATTTTTTCTGAAATTGTGACCCCGGGGCTTACGGATTTTTTCAAAAAATCTTTTTCCGCCGGTAAAGTTGTTGAGGGCTGATTTCTTGTCCTGTGATAAAAAGCCTTCTGTTTCGACCGCCAAAGATTTCAGGGGAGCATTTGCAACCGTTGGGGACCATTTTTGAGTGAATTGCTGAAAGTCAGATTTTTTCTGAAATTGTGACCCCGGGGCTTAGGGATTTTTTCAAAAACTCTTTTTCCGCCGGTTAAGTTGTCGAGGGCTGATTTCTTGTCCTGTGATAAAAATCCTTCTGTTTCGACCGCCAAAGATTTCAGAGGAGCATTTGCAACCGTTGGGGACCATTTTTGAGTGAATTGCTGAAAGTCAGATATTTTCTGAAATTGTGACCCCGGGGCTTAGGGATTTTTTCAAAAACTCTTTTTCCGCCGGTTAAGTTGTCGAGGGCTGATTTCTTGTCCTGTGATAAAAACCCTTCTGTTTCGACCGCCAAACCTTTTAGGGGAGCATTTGCAACCGTTGGGGACCATTATTGAGTAAACTGCTGAAAGTCACATTTTTTCTGAAATTGTGACCCCGGGGCTTAGGGATTTTTTCAAAAAATCTTTTTCCGCAGGTTAAGTTGGTGAGGGCTGATTTCTTGTCCTGTGATAAAAACCCTTCTGTTTCGACCGCCAAAGATTTCAGAGGAGCATTTGCAAACGTTGGGGACCATTTTTGAGTGAATTGCTGAAAGTCAGATTTTTTCTGAAATTGTGACCCCGGGGCTTAGGGATTTTTTCAAAAACTCTTTTTCCGCCGGTTAAGTTTTCGAGGGCTGATTTCTTGTCCTGTGATAAAAACCCTTCTGTTTCGACCGCCAAACCTTTTAGGGGAGCATTTGCAACCGTTGGGGACCATTTTTGAGTGAATTGCTGAAAGTCAGATTTTTTCTGAAATTGTGACCCCGGGGCATAGGAATTTTTTCAAAAAATCTTTTCCCGCCGGTTAAGTTGTCGAGGGCTGATTTCTTGTCCTGTGATAAAAACCCTTCTGTTTCGACCGCCAAACCTTTTAGGGGAGCATTTGCAAACGTTGGGGACCATTTTTGAGTGATTTGCTGAAAGTCAGATTTTTGCTGAAATTGTGACCCCGGGGCTTAGGGATTTTTTCAAAAAATCTTTTTCCGCCGGTTAAGTTGTTGAGGGCTGATTTCTTGTCCTGTGATAAAAACCCTTCTGTTTCGACCGCCAAAGATTTCAGAGGAGCACTTGCAAACGTTGGGGACCATTTTTGAATGAATTGCTGAAAGTCAGATTTTTGCTGAAATTGTGACCACGGGGCTTAGGGATTTTTTCAAAAAATCTTTTTCCGCCGGTTAAGTTGTTGAGGGCTGATTTCTTGTCCTGTGATAAAAAGCCTTCTGTTTCGACCGCCAAAGATTTCAGGGGAGCATTTGCAACCGTTGGGGACCATTTTTGAGTGAATTGCTGAAAGTCAGATTTTTTCTGAAATTGTGACCCCGGGGCTTAGGGATTTTTTCAAAAACTCTTTTTCCGCCGGTTAAGTTGTTGAGGGCTGATTTCTTGTCGTGTGATAAAAACCCTTCTGTTTCGACCGCCAAAGATTTCAGAGGAGGATTTGAAACCGTTGGGGACCATTTTTGAGTGAATTGCTGAAAGTCAGATTTTTTCTGAAATTGTGACCCCGGGGTTAGGGATTTTTTCAAAAACTCTTTTTCCACCGGTTAATTTGTCAAGGGATAATTTCTTGTCCTGTGATAAAAACCCTTCTGTTTCGGCCACCAACGATTTCAGCGGAGCATTTGCAACTATTGGGGACCATTTTTGAGTGATTTGCTGAAAGTCAGATTTTTACTGAAATTGTGACCCCGGGGCTTAGGGATTTTTTCAAAAACTCTTTTTCCGCCGGTTAAGTTGTCGAGGGCTGATTTCTTGTCCTGTGATAAAAACCCTTCTTTTTCGACCGCCAAACCTTTTAGGGGAGCATTTGCAACCGTTGGGGACCATTTTTGAGTGAATTGCTGAAAGTCAGATTTTTTCTGAAATTGTGACCCCGGGGCTTAGGGATTTTTTCAAAAAATCTTTTTCCGCCGGTTAAGTTGTCGAAGGCTAATTTCTTGTCCTGTGATAAAAACCCTTCTGTTTCGACCGCCAACGATTTCAGAGAAGCATTTGCAACCGTTGGGGACCATTTTTGAGTGAATTGCTGAAAGTCAGATTTTTTCTGAAATTGTGACCCCGGGGCTTAGGGATTTTTTCAAAAAATCTTTTTCCGCCGGTTAAGTTGATGAGGGCTGATTTCTTGTCCTGTGATAAAAACCCTTCTGTTTCGAGCGCCAAAGAATTCAGAGGAGCATTTGCAACCGTTGGTGACAATTTTTGATTGATTTGCTGAAAGTCAGATTTTTGCTGAAATTGTGACCCCGGGGCTTAGGGATTTTTTCAAAAAATCTTTCTCCGCCGGTTAAGTTGTCGAGGGCTGATTTCTTGTCCTGTGATAAAAACCCTTCTGTTTCGACCGCCAAACCTTTTAGGGGAGCATTTGCAACCGTTGGGGACCATTTTTGAGTGAATTGCTGAAAGTCAGATTTTTTCTGAAATTGTGACCCCGGGGCTTAGGTATTTTTTTCAAAAAATCTTTTTCCGCCGGTTAAGTTGTCGAGGGCTGATTTCTTGTCCTGTGATAAAAACCCTTCTGTTTCGACCGCCAACGATTTCAGAGGAGCATTTGCAACCGTTGGGGACCATTTTTGAGTGATTTGCTGAAAGTCAGATTTTTGCTGAAATTGTGACCCCGGGGCTTAGGGATTTTTTCAAAAAATCTTTTTCCGCCGGTTAATTTGTAGAAGGCTAATTTCTTGTCCTGTGATAAAAACCCTTCTGTTTCGAGCGCCAAAGAATTCAGAGGAGCATTTGCAACCGTTGGTGACAATTTTTGATTGATTTGCTGAAAGTCAGATTTTTGCTGAAATTGTGACCCCGGGGCTTAGGGATTTTTTCAAAAAATCTTTCTCCGCCAGTTAAGTTGTCGAGGGCTGATTTCTTGTCCTGTGATAAAAACCCTTCTGTTTCGACCGCCAAACCTTTTAGGGGAGCATTTGCAACCGTTGGGGACCATTTTTGAGTGAATTGCTGAAAGTCAGATTTTCTGTGAAATTGTGACCCCAGGGCTTAGGGATTTTTTCAAAAAATCTTTTTCCGCCCCTTAAGTTGTTGAGGGCTGATTTCTTGTCCTGTGATAAAAACCCTTCTGTTTCGACCGCCAAAGATTTCAGAGGAGCATTTGCAACCGTTGGGGACCATTTTTGAGTGAATTGCTGAAAGTCAGATTTTTTCTGAAATTGTGACCCCGGGGCTTAGGGATTTTTTCAAAAAATCTTTTCCCGCCAGTTAAGTTTTCGAAGGCTAATTTCTTGTCCTGAGATAAAAAGCCTTCTATTTTGACCGCCAAACCTTGTAGGGGAGCATTTGCAACCGTTGGGGACCATTTTTGAGTGAATTGCTGAAAGTCAGATTTTCTGTGAAATTGTGACTCCGGGGCTTAGGGATTTTTTCAAAAAATCTTTTTCCGCCGGTTAAGTTGTTGAGGGCTGATTTCTTTTCCTGTGATAAAAACCCTTCTGTTTCGACCGCCAACGATTTCAGAGGAGCATTTGCAACCGTTGGGGACCATTTTTGAGTGAATTGCTGAAAGTCAGATTTTTTCTGAAATTGTGACCCCGGGGCTTAGGGATTTTTTCAAAAACTCTTTTTCCGCCGGTTAAGTTGTTGAGGGCTGATTTCTTGTCCTGTGATAAAAACCCTTCTGTTTCGACCGCCAAAGATTTCAGAGGAGCATTTGCAGCCGTTGGGGAGAATTTTTGAGTGAATTGCTGAAAGTCAGATTTTTTCTGAAATTGTGACCCCGGGGCTTAGGGATTTTTTCAAAAACTCTTTTTCCGCCGGTTAAGTTGTTGAGGGCTGATTTCTTGTCCTGTGATAAAAACCCTTCTGTTTCGACCGCCAACGATTTCAGAGGAGCATTTGCAACCGTTGGGGACCATTTTTGAGTGATTTGCTGAAAGTCAGATTTTTTCTGAAATTGTGACCCCGGGGCCTAGGGATTTTTTCAAAAAATCTTTTTCCGCCGGTTAAGTTGTCGAGGGCTGATTTCTTGTCCTGTGATAAAAACCCTTCTGTTTCGACCGCCAAACCTTTTAGGGGAGCATTTGCAACCGTTGGGGACCATTTTTGAGTGACTTGCTGAAAGTCAGATTTTTTCTGAAATTGTGACCCCGGGGCTTAGGGATTTTTTCAAAAAATCTTTTTCCGCCAGTTAAGTTGTCGAAGGCTAATTTCTTGTCCTGAGATAAAAAGCCTTCTATTTTGACCGCCAAACCTTGTAGGGGAGCATTTGCAACCGTTGGGGAGCATTTTTGAGTGAATTGCTGAAAGTCAGATTTTTTCTGAAATTGTGACCCCGGGGCCTAGGGATTTTTTCAAAAACTCTTTTTCCGCCGGTTAAGTTGTCGAGGGCTGATTTCTTGTCCTGTGATAAAAACCCTTCTGTTTCGACCGCCAAACCTTTTAGGGGAGCATTTGCAACCGTTGGGGACCATTTTTGAGTGACTTGCTGAAAGTCAGATTTTTGCTGAAATTGTGACCCCGGGGCTTAGGGATTTTTTCAAAAACTCTTTTTCCGCCGGTTAAGTTGGTGAGGGCTGATTTCTTTTCCTGTGATAAAAACCCTTCTGTTTCGACCGCCAACGATTTCAGAGGAGCATTTGCAACCGTTGGGGACCATTTTTGAGTGATTTGCTGAAAGTCAGATTTTTTCTGAAATTGTGACCCCGGGGCCTAGGGATTTTTTCAAAAAATCTTTTTCCGCCGGTTAAGTTGTTGAGGGCTGATTTCTTGTCCTGTGATAAAAACCCTTCTGTTTCGACCGCCAAACCTTTTAGGGGAGCATTTGCAACCGTTGGGGACCATTTTTGAGTGAATTGCTGAAAGTCAGATTTTTACTGAAATTGTGACCCCGGGGCTTAGGGATTTTTTCAAAAAATCTTTTTCCGCCGGTTAATTTGTAGAAGACTAATTTCTTGTCCTGTGATAAAAAACCTTCTGTTTCGACCGCCAAAGATTTCAGAGGAGCATTTGCAACCGTTGGGGACCATTTTTGAGTGAATTGCTGAAAGTCAGATTTTTTCTGAAATTGTGACCCCGGGGCTTAGGGATTTTTTCAAAAACTCTTTTTCCGCCGGTTAAGTTGTCGAGGGCTGATTTCCTGTCCTGTGATAAAAACCCTTCTGTTTCGACCGCCAACGATTTCAGAGGAGCATTTGCAACCGTTGGGGACCATTTTTGAGTGAATTGCTGAAAGTCAGATTTTTTCTGAAATTGTGACCCCGGGGTTTAGGGATTTTTTCAAAAACTCTTTTTCCGCCGGTTAAGTTGTCGAGGGCTGATTTCTTGTCCTGTGATAAAAAGCCTTCTGTTTCGACCGCCAAACCTTTTAGGGGAGCATTTGCAACCGTTGGGGCCCATTTTTGAGTGAATTGCTGAAAGTCAGATTTTTGCTGAAATTGTGACCCCGGGGCTTAGGGATTTTTTCAAAAACTCTTTTTCCGCCGGTTAAGTTGTTGAGGGCTGATTTCTTGTCCTGTGATAAAAACCCTTCTGTTTCGACCGCCAAACCTTTTAGGGGAGCATTTGCAACCGTTGGGGACCATTTTTGAGTGAATTGCTGAAAGTCAGATTTTTGCTGAAATTGTGACCCCGGGGCTTAGGGATTTTTTCAAAAACTCTTTTTCCGCCGGTTAAGTTGTTGAGGGCTTATTTCTTGTCCTGTGATAAAAACCCTTCTGTTTCGACCGCCAAACCTTTTAGGGGAGCATTTGCAACCATTGGGGACCATTTTTGAGTGAATTGCTGAAAGTCAGATTTTTGCTGAAATTGTGACCCCGGGGCTTAGGGATTTTTTCAAAAAATCTTTTTCCGCCGGTTAAGTTGTTGAGGGCTGATTTCTTGTCCTGTGATAAATACCCTTCTGTTTCGACCGCCAACGATTTCAGAGGAGCATTTGCAACCGTTGGGGACCATTTTTGAGTGAATTGCTGAAAGTCAGATTTTTGCTGAAATTGTGACCCCGGGGCTTAGGGATTTTTTCAAAAAATCTTTTTCCGCCGGTTAAGTTGTTGAGGGCTGATTTCTTGTCCTGTGATAAAAACCCTTCTGTTTCGACCGCCAAAGATTTCAGAGGAGCATTTGCAACCGTTGGGGACCATTTTTGAGTGAATTGCTGAAAGTCAGGTTTTTTCTGAAATTGTGACCCCGGGGCTTAGGGATTTTTTCAAAAACTCTTTTTCCGCCGGTTAAGTTGTCGAGGGCTGATTTCTTGTCCTGTGATAAAAACCCTTCTGTTTCGACCGCCAAACCTTTTAGGGGAGCATTTGCAACCGTTGGGGACCATTTTTGAGTGAATTGCTGAAAGTCAGATTTTTTCTGAAATTGTGACCCCGGGGCTTAGGGATTTTTTCAAAAACTCTTTTTCCGCCGGTTAAGTTGTTGAGGGCTGATTTCTGGTCCTGTGATAAAAATCCTTCTGTTTCGACCGCCAACGATTTCAGAGGAGCATTTGCAACCGTTGGGGACCATTTTTGAGTGAATTGCTGAAAGTCAGAATTTTTCTGAAATTGTGACCCCGGGGCTTAGGGATTTTTTCAAAAAAGCTTTTTCCGCCGGTTAAGTTGTTGAGGGCTGATTTCTTGTCCTGTGACAAAAACCCTTCTGTTTCGACCGCCAAACCTTTTAGGGGAGCATTTGCAACCGTTGGGGACCATTTTTGAGTGAATTGCTGAATGTCAGATTTGTGCTGAAATTGTGACCCCGGGGCTTAGGGATTTTTTCAAAAAATCTTTTTCCGCCGGTTAAGTTGTTGAGTGCTGATTTCTTGTCCTGTGATAAAAACCCTTCTGTTTCGACCGCCAAAGATTTCAGAGGAGCATTTGCAACCGTTGGGGACCATTTTTGAGTGAATTGCTGAAAGTCAGGTTTTTTCTGAAATTGTGACCCCGGGTCTTAGGGATTTTTTCAAAAACTCTTTTTCCGCCGGTTAAGTTGTCGAGGGCTGATTTCCTGTCCTGTGATAAAAACCCTTCTGTTTCGACCGCCAACGATTTCAGAGGAGCATTTGCAACCGTTGGGGACCATTTTTGAGTGAATTGCTGAAAGTCAGATTTTTGCTGAAATTGTGACCCCGGGGCTTAGGGATTTTTTCAAAAAATCTTTTTCCGCCGGTTAAGTTGTTGAGGGCTGATTTCCTGTCCTGTGATAAAAACCCTTCTGTTTCGACCGCCAACGATTTCAGAGGAGCATTTGCAACCGTTGGGGACCATTTTTGAGTGAATTGCTGAAAGTCAGATTTTTGCTGAAATTGTGACCCCGGGGCTTAGGGATTTTTTCAAAAAATCTTTTTCCGCCGGTTAAGTTGTTGAGGGCTGATTTCTTGTCCTGTGATAAAAACCCTTCTGTTTCGACCGCCAACGATTTCAGAGGAGCATTTGCAACCGTTGGGGACCATTTTTGAATGAATTGCTGAAAGTCAGATTTTTGCTGAAATTGTGACCCCGGGGCTTAGGGATTTTTTCAAAAACTCTTTTTCCGCCGGTTAAGTTGTTGAGGGCTGATTTCTTGTCCTGTGATAAAAACCCTTCTGTTTCGACCGCCAAAGATTTCAGAGGAGCATTTGCAACCGTTGGGGACCATTTTTGAGTGAATTGCTGAAAGTCAGGTTTTTTCTGAAATTGTGACCCCGGGGCTTAGGGATTTTTTCAAAAACTCTTTTTCCGCCGGTTAAGTTGTCGAGGGCTGATTTCTTCTCCTGTGATAAAAACCCTTCTGTTTCGACCGCCATACCTTTTAGGGGAGCATTTGCAACCGTTGGGGACCATTTTTGAGTGAATTGCTGAAAGTCAGATTTTTTCTGAAAATGTGACCCCGGGGCTTAGGGATTTTTTCAAAAAATCTTTTTCCGCCGGTTAAGTTGTTGAGGGCTGATTTTTTGTCCTGTGATAAAAACCCTTCTGTTTCGACCGCCAACGATTTCAGAGGAGCATTTGCAACCGTTGGGGACCATTTTTGAGTGAATTGCTGAAAGTCAGGTTTTTTCTGAAATTGTGACCCCGGGGCTTAGGGATTTTTTCAAAAACTCTTTTTCCGCCGGTTAAGTTGTCGAGGGATAATTTCTTGTCCTGTGATAAAAACCCTTCTGTTTCGACCGCCAAACCTTTTAGGGGAGCATTTGCAACCGTTGGGGACCGTTTTTGAGTGAATTGCTGAAAGTCAGATTTTTGCTGAAATTGTGACCCCGGGGCTTAGGGATTTTTTCAAAAAATCTTTTTCCGCCGGTTAAATTGTTGAGGGCTGATTTCTGGTCCTGTGATAAAAACCCTTCTGTTTCGACCGCCAACGATTTCAGAGGAGCATTTGCAACCGTTGGGGACCATTTTTGAGTGAATTGCTGAAAGTCAGATTTTTTCTGAAATTGTGACCCCGGGGCTTAGGGATTTTTTCAAAAAATCTTTTTCCGCCGGTTAAGTTGTTGAGGGCTGATTTCTTGTCCTGTGATAAAAACCCTTCTGTTTCGACCGCCAAAGATTTCAGAGGAGCATTTGCAACCGTTGGGGACCATTTTTGAGTGAATTGCTGAAAGTCAGGTTTTTTCTGAAATTGTGACCCCGGGTCTTAGGGATTTTTTCAAAAACTCTTTTTCCGCCGGTTAAGTTGTCGAGGGCTGATTTCTTCTCCTGTGATAAAAACCCTTCTGTTTCGACCGCCATACCTTTTAGGGGAGCATTTGCAACCGTTGGGGACCACTTTTGAGTGAATTGCTGAAAGTCAGGTTTTTTCTGAAATTGTGACCCCGGGGCTTAGGGATTTTTTCAAAAACTCTTTTTCCGCCGGTTAAGTTGTTGAGGGCTGATTTCTTGTCCTGTGATAAAAACCCTTCTGTTTCGACCGCCAAAGATTTCAGAGGAGCATTTGCAACCGTTGGGGACCATTTTTGAGTGAATTGCTGAAAGTCAGGTTTTTTCTGAAATTGTGACCCCGGGGCTTAGGGATTTTTTCAAAAACTCTTTTTCCGCCGGTTAAGTTGTCGAGGGCTGATTTCTTCTCCTGTGATAAAAACCCTTCTGTTTCGACCGCCAACGATTTCAGAGGATCATTTGCAACCGTTGGGGACCATTTTTGAGTGAATTGCTGAAAGTCAGAATTTTTCTGAAATTGTGACCCCGGGGCTTAGGGATTTCTTCAAAAAATCTTTTTCCGCCGGTTAAGTTGTTGAGGGCTGATTTCTTGTCCTGTGATAAAAACCCTTCTGTTTCGACCGCCAAAGATTTCAGAGGAGCATTTGCAACCGTTGGGGACCATTTTTGAGTGAATTGCTGAAAGTCAGGTTTTTTCTGAAATTGTGACCCCGGGGCTTAGGGATTTTTTCAAAAACTCTTTTTCCGCCGGTTAAGTTGTCGAGGGATAATTTCTTGTCCTGTGATAAAAACCCTTCTGTTTCGACCGCCAAACCTTTTAGGGGAGCATTTGCAACCGTTGGGGACCATTTTTGAGTGAATTGCTGAAAGTCAGATTTTTGCTGAAATTGTGACCTCGGGGCTTAGGGATTTTTTCAAAAAATCTTTTTCCGCCGGTTAAGTTGTAGAAGGCTAATTTCTTGTCCTGTGATAAAAACCCTTCTGTTTCGACCGCCAAAGATTTCAGAGGAGCATTTGCAACCGTTGTGGACCATTTTTGAGTGAATTGCTGAAAGTCAGATTTTTCCTGAAATTGTGACCCCGGGGCTTAGGGATTTTTTCAAAAAATCTTTTTCCGCCGGTTAAGTTGTTGAGGGCTGATTTCTGGTCCTGTGATAAAAACCCTTCTGTTTCGACCGCCAAACCTTTTAGGGGAGCATTTGCAACCATTGGGGACAATTTTTGAGTGAATTGCTGAAAGTCAGATTTTTGCTGAAATTATGACCCCGGGGCTTAGGGATTTTTTCAAAAAATCTTTTTCCGCCGGTTAAGTTGTTGAGGGCTGATTTCTGGTCCTGTGATAAAAACCCTTCTGTTTCGACCGCCAACGATTTCAGAGGAGCATTTGCAACCGTTGGGGACCATTTTTGAGTGAATTGCTGAAAGTCAGATTTTTGCTAAAATTGTGACCCCGGGGCTTAGGGATTTTTTCAAAAAATCTTTTTCCGCTGGTTAAGTTGTTGAGGGCTGATTTCTTGTCCTGTGATAAAAACCCTTCTGTTTCCACCGCCAAAGATTTCAGAGGAGCATTTGCAACCGTTGGGGACCATTTTTGAGTGAATTGCTGAAAGTCAGATTTTTTCTGAAATTGTGACCCCGGGGCTGAGGGATTTTTTCAAAATATCTTTTTCCGCCGGTTAAGTTATCGAAGGCTAATTTCTCGTCCTGTGATAAAAAGCCTTCTATTTTGACCGCCAAACCTTTTAGGGGAGCATTTGCTACCGTTGGGGACCATTTTTGAGTGAATTGCTGAAAGTCAGATTTTTTCTGAAATTGTGACCTCGGGGCTTAGGGATTTTTTCAAAAACTCTTTTTCCGCTCGCTAAGTTGTTAAGGGCTGATTTCTTGTCCTGTGATAAAAACCCTTCTGTTTCGACCGCCAACGATTTCAGAGGAGCATTTGCAACCGTTGGTGACCATTTTTGAGTGAATTGCTGAAAGTCAGATTTTTGCTGAAATTGTGACCCCGGGGCTTAGGGATTTTTTCAAAAAATCTTTTTCCGCCGGTTAAGTTGTTGAGGGCTGACTTCTTGTCCTGTGATAAAAACCCTTCTGTTTCGACCGCCAAAGATTTCAGAGGAGCATTTGCAACCGTTGGGGACCATTTTTGAGTGAATTGTTGAAAGTCAGGTTTTTTCTGAAATTGTGACCCCGGGGCTTAGGGATTTTTTCAAAAACTCTTTTTCCGCCGGTTAAGTTGTCGAGGGCTGATTTCTTCTCCTGTGATAAAAACCCTTCTGTTTCGACCGCCATACCTTTTAGGGGAGCATTTTCAACCGTTGGGGACCATTTTTGAGTGAATTGCTGAAAGTCAGATATTTTCTGAAAATGTGACCCCGGGGCTTAGGGATTTTTTCAAAAAATCTTTTTCCGCCGGTTAAGTTGTTGAGGGCTGATTTCTGGTCCTGTGATAAAAACCCTTCTGTTTCGACCGCCAACGATTTCAGAGGAGCATTTGCAACCGTTGGGGACCATTTTTGAGTGAATTGCTGAAAGTCAGATTTTTGCTGAAATTGTGACCCCGGGGCTTAGGGATTTTTTCAAAAACTCCTTTTCCACCGGTTAAGTTGTCGAGGGATAATTTCTTGTCCTGTGATAAAAACCCTTCTGTTTCGACCGCCAAACCTTTTAGGGGAGCATTTGCAACCGTTGGGGACCGTTTTTGAGTGAATTGCTGAAAGTCAGATTTTTGCTGAAATTGTGACCCCGGGGCTTAGGGATTTTTTCAAAAAATCTTTTTCCGCCGGTTAAGTTGTCGAAGGCTAATTTCTTGTCCTGTGATAAAAAGCCTTCTATTTTGACCGCCAAACCTTTTAGGGGAGCATTTGCAACCGTTGGGGACCATTTTTGAGTGAATTGCTGAAAGTCAGATTTTTGCTGAAATTGTGACCCCGGGGCTTAGGGATTTTTTCAAAAACTCTTTTTCCGCCGGTTAAGTTGTTGAGGGCTGATTTCTGGTCCTGTGATAAAAACCCTTCTGTTTCGACCGCCAACGATTTCAGAGGAGCATTTGCAACCGTTGGGGACCATTTTTGAGCGAATTGCTGAAAGTCAGATTTTTTCTGAAATTGTGACCCCGGGGCTTAGGGATTTTTTCAAAAAATCTTTTTCCGCCGGTTAAGTTGTTGAGGGCTGATTTCTTGTCCTGTGATAAAAACCCTTCTGTTTCGACCGCCAAAGTTTTCAGAGGAGCATTTGCAACCGTTGGGGACCATTTTTGAGTGAATTGCTGAAAGTCAGATTTTTGCTGAAATTGTGACCCCGGGGCTTAGGGATTTTTTCAAAAACTCTTTTTCCGCCGGTTAAGTTGTCGAGGGCTGATTTCTTCTCCTGTGATAAAAACCCTTCTGTTTCGACCGCCATACCTTTTAGGGGAGCATTTGCAACCGTTGGGGACCATTTTTGAGTGAATTGCTGAAAGTCAGATTTTTTCTGATATTGTGACCCCGGGGCTTAGGGATTTTTTCAAAAAATCTTTTTCCGCCGGTTAAGTTGTCGAAGGCTAATTTCTTGCCCTGTGATAAAAAGCCTTCTATTTTGACCGCCAAACCTTTTAGGGGAGCATTTGCAACCGTTGGGGACCATTTTTGAGTGAATTGCTGAAAGTCAGATTTTTTCTGAAATTGTGACCCCGGGGCTTAGGGATTTTTTCAAAAACTCTTTTTCCGCCGGCTAAGTTGCTGAGGGCTGATTTCTTGTCCTGTGATAAAAACCCTTCTGTTTCGACCGCCAAAGATTTCAGAGGAGCATTTGCAACCGTTGGGGACCATTTTTGAGTGAATTGCTGAAAGTCAGATTTTTTCTGAAATTGTGACCCCGGGGCGTAGGGATTTTTTCAAAAACTCTTTTTCCGCCGGTTAAGTTGTCGAGGGCTGATTTCTTCTCCTGTGATAAAAACCCTTCTGTTTCGACCGCCATACCTTTTAGGGGAGCATTTTCAACCGTTGGGGACCATTTTTGAGTGAATTGCTGAAAGTCAGATATTTTCTGAAAATGTGACCCCGGGGCTTAGGGATTTTTTCAAAAAATCTTTTTCCGCCGGTTAAGTTGTTGAGGGCTGATTTCTGGTCCTGTGATAAAAACCCTTCTGTTTCGACCGCCAACGATTTCAGAGGAGCATTTGCAACCGTTGGGGACCATTTTTGAGTGAATTGCTGAAAGTCAGATTTTTGCTGAAATTGTGACCCCGGGGCTTAGGGATTTTTTCAAAAACTCCTTTTCCACCGGTTAAGTTGTCGAGGGATAATTTCTTGTCCTGTGATAAAAACCCTTCTGTTTCGACCGCCAAACCTTTTAGGGGAGCATTTGCAACCGTTGGGGACCGTTTTTGAGTGAATTGCTGAAAGTCAGATTTTTGCTGAAATTGTGACCCCGGGGCTTAGGGATTTTTTCAAAAAATCTTTTTCCGCCGGTTAAGTTGTCGAAGGCTAATTTCTTGTCCTGTGATAAAAAGCCTTCTATTTTGACCGCCAAACCTTTTAGGGGAGCATTTGCAACCGTTGGGGACCATTTTTGAGTGAATTGCTGAAAGTCAGATTTTTGCTGAAATTGTGACCCCGGGGCTTAGGGATTTTTTCAAAAACTCTTTTTCCGCCGGTTAAGTTGTTGAGGGCTGATTTCTGGTCCTGTGATAAAAACCCTTCTGTTTCGACCGCCAACGATTTCAGAGGAGCATTTGCAACCGTTGGGGACCATTTTTGAGCGAATTGCTGAAAGTCAGATTTTTTCTGAAATTGTGACCCCGGGGCTTAGGGATTTTTTCAAAAAATCTTTTTCCGCCGGTTAAGTTGTTGAGGGCTGATTTCTTGTCCTGTGATAAAAACCCTTCTGTTTCGACCGCCAAAGTTTTCAGAGGAGCATTTGCAACCGTTGGGGACCATTTTTGAGTGAATTGCTGAAAGTCAGATTTTTGCTGAAATTGTGACCCCGGGGCTTAGGGATTTTTTCAAAAACTCTTTTTCCGCCGGTTAAGTTGTCGAGGGCTGATTTCTTCTCCTGTGATAAAAACCCTTCTGTTTCGACCGCCATACCTTTTAGGGGAGCATTTGCAACCGTTGGGGACCATTTTTGAGTGAATTGCTGAAAGTCAGATTTTTTCTGATATTGTGACCCCGGGGCTTAGGGATTTTTTCAAAAAATCTTTTTCCGCCGGTTAAGTTGTCGAAGGCTAATTTCTTGCCCTGTGATAAAAAGCCTTCTATTTTGACCGCCAAACCTTTTAGGGGAGCATTTGCAACCGTTGGGGACCATTTTTGAGTGAATTGCTGAAAGTCAGATTTTTTCTGAAATTGTGACCCCGGGGCTTAGGGATTTTTTCAAAAACTCTTTTTCCGCCGGCTAAGTTGCTGAGGGCTGATTTCTTGTCCTGTGATAAAAACCCTTCTGTTTCGACCGCCAAAGATTTCAGAGGAGCATTTGCAACCGTTGGGGACCATTTTTGAGTGAATTGCTGAAAGTCAGATTTTTTCTGAAATTGTGACCCCGGGGCGTAGGGATTTTTTCAAAAAATCTTTTTCCGCCGGTTAAGTTGTTGAGGGCTGATTTCTTGTCCTGTGATAAAAACCCTTCTGTTTCGACCGCCAAAGTTTTCAGAGGAGCATTTGCAACCGTTGGGGACCATTTTTGAGTGAATTGCTGAAAGTCAGATTTTTGCTGAAATTGTGACCCCGGGGCTTAGGGATTTTTTCAAAAACTCTTTTTCCGCCGGTTAAGTTGTCGAGGGCTGATTTCTTGTCCTGTGATAAAAACCCTTCTGTTTCGACCGCCAAACCTTTTAGGGGAGCATTTGCAACCGTTGGGGACCATTTTTGAGTGAATTGCTGAAAGTCAGATTTTTGCTGAAATTGTGACCCCGGGGCTTAGGGATTTTTTCAAAAACTCTTTTTCCGCCGGTTAAGTTGTTGAGGGCTGATTTCTGGTCCTGTGATAAAAACCCTTCTGTTTCGACCGCCAACGATTTCAGAGGAGCATTTGCAACCGTTGGGGACCATTTTTGAGTGAATTGCTGAAAGTCAGAATTTTTCTGAAATTGTGACCCCGGGGCTTAGGGATTTTTTCAAAAAATCTTTTTCCGCCGGTTAAGTTGTTGAGGGCTGATTTCTTGTCCTGTGATAAAAACCCTTCTGTTTCGACCGCCAAAGATTTCAGAGGAGCATTTGCAACCGTTGGGGACCATTTTTGAGTGAATTGCTGAAAGTCAGGTTTTTTCTGAAATTGTGACCCCGGGGCTTAGGGATTTTTTCAAAAACTCTTTTTCCGCCGGTTAAGTTGTCGAGGGCTGATTTCTTGTCCTGTGATAAAAACCCTTCTGTTTCGACAGCCAAACCTTTTAGGGGAGCATTTGAAACCGTTGGGGACCATTTTTGAGTGAATTGCTGAAAGTCAGATTTTTTCTGAAATTGTGACCCCGGGGCTTCGGGATTTTTTCAAAAACTCTTTATCCGCTGGCTAAGTTGTTGAGGGCTGATTTCTTGTCCTGTGATAAAAACCCTTCTGTTTCGACCGCCAAAGATTTCAGAGGAGCATTTGCAACCGTTGGGGACCATTTTTGAGTGAGTTGCTGAAAGTCAGATTTTTTCTGAAATTGTGACCCCGGGGCTTCGGGATTTTTTCAAAAACTCTTTATCCGCTGGCTAAGTTGTCGAGGCATAATTTCTTGTCCTGTGATAAAAACCCTTCTGTTTCGACCGCCAAACCTTTTAGGGGAGCATTTGCAACCGTTGGGGTCCATTTTTGAGTGATTTGCTGAAAGTCAGATTTTTTCTGAAATTGTGACCCCGGGGCTTAGGGATTTTTTCAAAAACTCTTTTTCCGCCGGTTAAGTTGTTGAGGGCTGATTTCTTGTCCTGTGATAAAGACCCTTCTGTTTCGACCGCCAAAGATTTCAGAGGAGCATTTGCAACCCTTGGGGACCATTTTTGAGTGATTTGCTGAAAGTCAGATTTTTGCTGAAATTGTGACCCCGGGGCTTAGGGATTTTGTCAAAAACTCTTTTTCCGCCGGTTAAGTTGTCGAGGGCTGATTTCTTGTCCTGTGATAAAAACCCTTCTGTTTCGACCGCCAAACCTTTTAGGGGAGCATTTGCAACCGTTGGGGACCATTTTTGAGTGAATTGCTGAAAGTCAGATTTTTGCTGAAATTGTGACCCCGGGGCTTAGGGATTTTTTCAAAAACTCTTTTTCCGCCGGTTAAGTTGTTGAGGGCTGATTTCTTGTCCTGTGATAAAAACCCTTCTGTTTCGACCGCCAAAGACTTCAGAGGAGCATTTGCAACCGTTGGGGACCATTTTTGAGTGAATTGCTGAAAGTCAGATTTTTTCTGAAATTGTGACCCCGGGGCTTAGGGATTTTTTCAAAAACTCTTTTTCCGCCGGTTAAGTTGTCGAGGGATAATTTCTTGTCCTGTGATAAAAACCCTTCTGTTTCGACCGCCAAACATTTCAGGGGAGGATTTGCAACCGTTGGGGACCATTTTTGAGTGAATTGCTGAAAGTCAGATTTTTTCTGAAATTGTGACTCCGGGGCTTATGGATTCTTTCAAAAACTCTTTTTCCGCCGGTTAAGTTGTCGAGGGATAATTTCTTGTCCTGTGATAAAAACCCTTCTGTTTCGACCGCCAAACGTTTTAGGGGAGCATTTGCAACCGTTGGGGACCATTTCTGAGTGAATTGCTGAAAGTCAGATTTTTTCTGAAATTGTGACCCCGGGGCTTAGGGATTTCTTCAAAAAATCTTTTTCCGCCGGTTAAGTTGTCGAAGGCTAATTTCTTGTCCTGTGATAAAAAGCCTTTTATTTTGACCGCCAAACCCTTTCGGGGAGCATTTGCAACCGTTGGGCACCATTTTTGAGTGAATTGCTGAAAGTCAGATTTTTTCTGAAATTGTGACCCCGGGGCTTAGGGATTTCTTCAAAAAATCTTTTTCCGCCGGTTAAGTTGTCGAAGGCTAATTTCTTGTCCTGTGATAAAAACCCTTTAATTTTGACCGCCAAACCTTTTAGGGGAGCATTTGCAACCATTGGGGACCATTTTTGAGTGAATTGCTGAAAGTCTGATTTTTTCTCAAATTGTGACCCCGGGGCTTAGGGATTTTTTCAAAAAATCTTTTTCCGCCGGTTAAGTTGTTGAGGGCTGATTTCTTGTCCTGTGATAAAAACCCTTCTGTTTCGACCGCCAAAGATTTCAGAGGAGCATTTGCAACCGTTGGGGACCATTTTTGAGTGAGTTGCTGAAAGTCAGATTTTTACTGAAATTGTGACCCCGGGGCTTAGGGATTTTTTCAAAAACTCTTTTTCCGCCGGTTAAGTTGTCGAGAGATAATTTCTTGTCCTGTGATAAAAACCCTTCTGTTTCGACCGCCAAACCTTTTAGGGGAGCATTTGCAACCGTTGGGGACCATTTTTGAGTGAATTTCTGAAAGTCAGATTTTTTCTGAAATTGTGACCCCGGGGCTTAGGGATTTTTTCAAAAAATCTTTTTCCACCGGTTAAGTTGTTGAGGGCTGATTTCTTGTCCTGTGATAAAAACCCTTCTGTTTCGACCGCCAAAGATTTCAGAGGAGCATTTGCAACCGTTGGGGACCATTTTTGAGTGAATTTCTGAAAGTCAGATTTTTTCTGAAATTGTGACCCCGGGGCTTAGGGATTTTTTCAAAAAATCTTTTTCCGCCGGTTAAGTTGTTGAGGGCTGATTTCTTGTCCTGTGATAAAAACCCTTCTGTTTCGACCGCCTAGATTTGAGAGGAGCATTTGCAACCGTTCGGGAACATTTTTGAGTGAATTGCTGAAAGTCAGATTTTTGCTGAAATTGTGACCCCGGGGCTTAGGGTTTTTTTCAAAAACTCTTTTTCCGCCGGTTAAGTTGTTGAGGGCTGATTTCTTGTCCTGTGATAAAAACCCTTCTGTTTCGACCGCCAAAGACTTCAGAGGAGCATTTGCAACCGTTGGGGACCATTTTTGAGTGAATTGCTGAGAGTCAGATTTTTTCTGAAATTGTGACCACGGGGCTTAGGGATTTTTTCAAAAAATCTTTTTCCGCCGGTTAAGTTGTTGAGGGCTGATTTCTTGTCCTGTGATAAAAACCCTTCTGTTTCGACCGCCAAAGATTTCAGAGGAGCATTTGCAACCGTTGGGGACCATTTTTGAGTGAATTGCTGAAAGTCAGATTTTTTCTGAAATTGTGACCCCGGGGCTTAGGGATTTTTTCAAAAAATCTTTTTCCGCCGGTTATGTTGTCGAAGGCTAATTTCTTGTCCTGTGATAAAAACCCTTCTATTTTGACCGCCAAACCTTTTAGGAGAGCATTTGCAACCGTTGGGGACCATTTTTGAGTGATTTGCTGAAAGTCAGATTTTTTCTGAAATTGTGACCCCGGGGCTTAGGGATTTTTTCAAAAACTCTTTTTCTGCCGGTTAAGTTGTTGAGGGCTGATTTCTTGTCCTGTGATAAAAACCCTTCTGTTTCGACCGCCAAAGACTTCAGAGGAGCATTTGCAACCTTTGGGGACCATTTTTGAGTGAATCGCTGAAAGTCAGATTTTTTCTGAAATTGTGACCCCGGGGCTTAGGGATTTTTTCAAAAACTCTTTTTCCGCCGGTTAAGTTGTTGAGGGCTGATTTCTTGTCCTGTGATAAAAACCCTTCTGTTTCGACCGCCAAAGATTTCAGAGGAGCATTTGCAACCGTTGGGGACCATTTTTGAGTGAATTGCTGAAAGTCAGATTTTTTCTGAAATTGTGACCCCGGGGCTTAGGGATTCTTTCAAAAACTCTTTTTCCGCCGGTTAAGTTGTCGAGGGATAATTTCTTGTCCTGTGATAAAAACCCTTCTGTTTCGACCGCCAAACGTTTTAGGGGAGCATTTGCAACCGTTGGGGACCATTTTTGAGTGAATTGCTGAAAGTCAGATTTTTGCTGAAATTGTGACCCCGGGGCTTAGGGATTTTTTCAAAAAATATTTTTCCGCCGGTTAAGTTATCGAAGGCTAATTTCTTGTCCTGTGATAAAAAGCCTTTTATTTTGACCGCCAAACCCTTTCGGGGAGCATTTGCAACCGTTGGGCACCATTTTTGAGTGAATTGCTGAAAGTCAGATTTTTTCTGAAATTGTGACCCCGGGCTTAGGGATTTCTTCAAAAAATCTTTTTCCGCCGGTTAAGTTGTCGAAGGCTAATTTCTTGTCCTGTGATAAAAACCCTTTAATTTTGACCGCCAAACCTTTTAGGGGAGCATTTGCAACCATTGGGGATCATTTTTGAGTGAATTGCTGAAAGTCTGATTTTTGCTGAAATTGTGACCCCGGGGCTTAGGGATTTTTTCAAAAAATCTTTTTCCGCCGGTTAAGTTGTTGAGGGCTGATTTCTTGTCCTGTGATATAAACCCTTCTGTTTTTACCGCCAAAGATTTCAGAGGAGCATTTGCAACCGTTGGGGACCATTTTTGAGTGAAATTGCTGAAAGTCAGATTTTTTCTGAAATTGTAACCCCGGGGCTTAGGGATTTTTTCAAAAAATCTTTTTCCGCCGGTTAAGTTGTTGAGGGCTGATTTCTTGTCCTGTGATAAAAACCCTTCTGTTTCGACCGCCAAAGCTTTCAGAGGAGCATTTGCAACCGTTGGGGACCATTTTTGAGTGAGTTGCTGAAAGTCAGATTTTTTCTGAAATTGTGACCCCGGGGCTTAGGGATTTTTTCAAAAACTCTTTTTCCGCCAGTTAAGTTTTCGAGAGATAATTTCTTGTCCTGTGATAAAAACCCTTCTGTTTCGACCGCCAAACCTTTTAGGGGAGCATTTGCAACCGTTGGTCACCATTTTTGAGTGAATTGCTGAAAGTCAGATTTTTTCTGAAATTGTGACCCCGGGGCTTAGGGATTTTTTCAAAAAATCTTTTTCCGCTGGTTAAGTTGTTGAGGGCTGATTTCTTGTCCTGTGATAAAAACCCTTCTGTTTCGACCACCAAACCTTTAAGGGGAGCATTTGCAACCGTTGGGGACCATTTTTGAGTGAATTGCTGAAAGTCAGATTTTTTCTGAAATTGTGACCCCGGGGCTTAGGGATTTTTTCAAAAACTCTTTTTCCGCCGGTTAAGTTGTCGAGAGATAATTTCTTGTCCTGTGATAAAAACCCTTCTGTTTCGACCGCCAAAGATTTCAGAGGAGCATTTGCAACCGTTGGGGACCATTTTTGAGTGAATTGCTGAAAGTCAGATTTTTACTGAAATTGTGACCCCGGGGCTTAGGGATTTTTTCAATAACTCTTTTTCCGCCGGTTAAGTTGTCGAGGGCTGATATCTTGTCCTGTGATAAAAACCCTTCTGTTTCGACCGCCAAACGTTTTAGGGGAGCATTTGCAACCGTTGGGGACCATTTTTGAGTGAATTGCTGAAAGTCAGATTTTTGCTGAAATTGTGACCCCGGGGCTTAGGGATTTTTTCAAAAAATCTTTTTCCGCCGGTTAAGTTGTCGAAGGCTAATTTCTTGTCCTGTGATAAAAAGCCTTCTATTTTGACCGCCAAACCTTTTAGGGGAGCATTTGCAACCGTTGGTCACCATTTTTGAGTGAATTGCTGAAAGTCAGATTTTTTCTGAAATTGTGACCCCGGGGCTTAGGGATTTTTTCAAAAAATCTTTTTCCGCTGGTTAAGTTGTTGAGGGCTGATTTCTTGTCCTGTGATAAAAACCCTTCTGTTTCGACCACCAAACCTTTAAGGGGAGCATTTGCAACCGTTGGGGACCATTTTTGAGTGAATTGCTGAAAGTCAGATTTTTTCTGAAATTGTGACCCCGGGGCTTAGGGATTTTTTCAAAAACTCTTTTTCCGCCGGTTAAGTTGTCGAGAGATAATTTCTTGTCCTGTGATAAAAACCCTTCTGTTTCGACCGCCAAAGATTTCAGAGGAGCATTTGCAACCGTTGGGGTCCATTTTTGAGTGAATTGCTGAAAGTCAGATTTTTTCTGAAATTGTGACCCCGGGGCTTAGGGATTTTTTCAAAAACTCTTTTTCCGCCGGTTAAGTTGTCGAGGGCTGATTTCTTGTCCTGTGATAAAAACCCTTCTGTTTCGACCGCCAAACCTTTTAGGGGAGCATTTGCAACCGTTGGGGACCATTTTTGAGTGATTTGCTGAAAGTCAGATTTTTGCTGAAATTGTGCCCCCGGGGCTTAGGGATTTTTTCAAAAAATCTTTTTCCGCCGGTTAAGTTGTTGAGGGCTGATTTCTTGTCCTGTGATAAAAACCCTTCTGTTTTGACCGCCAAAGATTTCAGAGGAGCATTTGCAACCGTTGGGGACCATTTTTGAGTGAATTGCTGAAAGTCAGATTTTTGCTGAAATTGTGACCCCGGGGCTTAGGGATTTTTTCAAAAAATATTTTTCCGCCGGTTAAGTTATCGAAGGCTAATTTCTTGTCCTGTGATAAAAAGCCTTTTATTTTGACCGCCAAACCCTTTCGGGGAGCATTTGCAACCGTTGGGCACCATTTTTGAGTGAATTGCTGAAAGTCAGATTTTTTCTGAAATTGTGACCCCGGGCTTAGGGATTTCTTCAAAAAATCTTTTTCCGCCGGTTAAGTTGTCGAAGGCTAATTTCTTGTCCTGTGATAAAAACCCTTTAATTTTGACCGCCAAACCTTTTAGGGGAGCATTTGCAACCATTGGGGATCATTTTTGAGTGAATTGCTGAAAGTCTGATTTTTGCTGAAATTGTGACCCCGGGGCTTAGGGATTTTTTCAAAAAATCTTTTTCCGCCGGTTAAGTTGTTGAGGGCTGATTTCTTGTCCTGTGATATAAACCCTTCTGTTTCGACCGCCAAAGATTTCAGAGGAGCATTTGCAACCGTTGGGGACCATTTTTGAGTGAAATTGCTGAAAGTCAGATTTTTTCTGAAATTGTAACCCCGGGGCTTAGGGATTTTTTCAAAAAATCTTTTTCCGCCGGTTAAGTTGTTGAGGGCTGATTTCTTGTCCTGTGATAAAAACCCTTCTGTTTCGACCGCCAAAGCTTTCAGAGGAGCATTTGCAACCGTTGGGGACCATTTTTGAGTGAGTTGCTGAAAGTCAGATTTTTTCTGAAATTGTGACCCCGGGGCTTAGGGATTTTTTCAAAAACTCTTTTTCCGCCAGTTAAGTTTTCGAGAGATAATTTCTTGTCCTGTGATAAAAACCCTTCTGTTTCGACCGCCAAACCTTTTAGGGGAGCATTTGCAACCGTTGGTCACCATTTTTGAGTGAATTGCTGAAAGTCAGATTTTTTCTGAAATTGTGACCCCGGGGCTTAGGGATTTTTTCAAAAAATCTTTTTCCGCTGGTTAAGTTGTTGAGGGCTGATTTCTTGTCCTGTGATAAAAACCCTTCTGTTTCGACCACCAAACCTTTAAGGGGAGCATTTGCAACCGTTGGGGACCATTTTTGAGTGAATTGCTGAAAGTCAGATTTTTTCTGAAATTGTGACCCCGGGGCTTAGGGATTTTTTCAAAAACTCTTTTTCCGCCGGTTAAGTTGTCGAGAGATAATTTCTTGTCCTGTGATAAAAACCCTTCTGTTTCGACCGCCAAAGATTTCAGAGGAGCATTTGCAACCGTTGGGGACCATTTTTGAGTGAATTGCTGAAAGTCAGATTTTTACTGAAATTGTGACCCCGGGGCTTAGGGATTTTTTCAATAACTCTTTTTCCGCCGGTTAAGTTGTCGAGGGCTGATATCTTGTCCTGTGATAAAAACCCTTCTGTTTCGACCGCCAAACGTTTTAGGGGAGCATTTGCAACCGTTGGGGACCATTTTTGAGTGAATTGCTGAAAGTCAGATTTTTGCTGAAATTGTGACCCCGGGGCTTAGGGATTTTTTCAAAAAATCTTTTTCCGCCGGTTAAGTTGTCGAAGGCTAATTTCTTGTCCTGTGATAAAAAGCCTTCTATTTTGACCGCCAAACCTTTTAGGGGAGCATTTGCAACCGTTGGTCACCATTTTTGAGTGAATTGCTGAAAGTCAGATTTTTTCTGAAATTGTGACCCCGGGGCTTAGGGATTTTTTCAAAAAATCTTTTTCCGCTGGTTAAGTTGTTGAGGGCTGATTTCTTGTCCTGTGATAAAAACCCTTCTGTTTCGACCACCAAACCTTTAAGGGGAGCATTTGCAACCGTTGGGGACCATTTTTGAGTGAATTGCTGAAAGTCAGATTTTTTCTGAAATTGTGACCCCGGGGCTTAGGGATTTTTTCAAAAACTCTTTTTCCGCCGGTTAAGTTGTCGAGAGATAATTTCTTGTCCTGTGATAAAAACCCTTCTGTTTCGACCGCCAAAGATTTCAGAGGAGCATTTGCAACCGTTGGGGTCCATTTTTGAGTGAATTGCTGAAAGTCAGATTTTTTCTGAAATTGTGACCCCGGGGCTTAGGGATTTTTTCAAAAACTCTTTTTCCGCCGGTTAAGTTGTCGAGGGCTGATTTCTTGTCCTGTGATAAAAACCCTTCTGTTTCGACCGCCAAACCTTTTAGGGGAGCATTTGCAACCGTTGGGGACCATTTTTGAGTGATTTGCTGAAAGTCAGATTTTTGCTGAAATTGTGCCCCCGGGGCTTAGGGATTTTTTCAAAAAATCTTTTTCCGCCGGTTAAGTTGTTGAGGGCTGATTTCTTGTCCTGTGATAAAAACCCTTCTGTTTTGACCGCCAAAGATTTCAGAGGAGCATTTGCAACCGTTGGGGAACATTTTTGAGTGAATTGCTGAAAGTCAGATTTTTTCTGAAATTGTGACCCCGGGGGCTTAGGGATTTTTTCAAAAACTCTTTTTCCGCCGGTTAAGTTGTCGAGGGCTGATATCTTGTCCTGTGATAAAAACCCTTCTGTTTCGACCGCCAAACCTTTTAGGGGAGCATTTGCAACCATTGGGGACCATTTTTGAGTGATTTGCTGAAAGTCAGATTTTTGCTGAAATTGTGACCCCGGGGCTTAGGGATTTTTTCAAAAAATCTTTTTCCGCCGGTTAAGTTGTTGAGGGCTGATTTCTTGTCCTGTGATAAAAACCCTTCTGTTTCGACCGCCAAAGTTTTCAGAGGAGCATTTGCAACCGTTGGGGAACATTTTTGAGTGAATTGCTGAAAGTCAGATTTTTTCTGAAATTGTGACCCCAGGGCTTAGGGATTTTTTCAAAAACTCTTTTTCCGCCGGTTAAGTTGTCGAGGGATAATTTCTTGTCCTGTGATAAAAACCCTTCTGTTTCGACCGCCAAACCTTTTAGGGGAGCATTTGCAACCGTTGGGGACCATTTTTGAGTGAATTGCTGAAAGTCAGATTTTTGCTGAAATTGTGACCCCGGGGCTTAGGGATTTTTCAAAAAATCTTTTTCAGCCGGTTAAGTTGTCGAAGGCTAATTTCTTGTCCTGTGATAAAAAGCCTTCTATTTTGACCGCCAAACCTTTTAGGGGAGCATTTGCAACCGTTGGGCACCATTTTTGAGTGAATTGCTGAAAGTCAGATTTTTTCTGAAATTGTGACCCCGGGGCTTAGGGATTTTTTCAAAAAATCTTTTTCCGCTGGTTAAGTTGTCGAGGGCTGATTTCTTGTCCTGTGATAAAAACCCTTCTGTTTCGACCGCCAAACCTTTAAGGGGAGCATTTGCAACCGTTGGGGACCATTTTTGAGTGATTTGCTGAAAGTCAGATTTTTGCTGAAATTGTGCCCCCGGGGCTTAGGGATTTTTTCAAAAAATCTTTTTCCGCCGGTTAAGTTGTTGAGGGCTGATTTCTTGTCCTGTGATAAAAACCCTTCTGTTTAGACCGCCAAAGATTTCAGAGGAGCATTTGCAACCTTTGGGGACCATTTTTGAGTGAATTGCTGAAAGTCAGATTTTTTCTGAAATTGTGACCCCGGGCCTTAGGGATTTTTTCAAAAACTATTTTTCCGCCGGTTAAGTTGTTGAGGGCTGATTTCTTGTCCTGTGATAAAAACCCTTCTGTTTCGACCGCCAAAGATTTCAGAGGAGCATTTGCAACCGTTGGGGACCATTTTTGAGTGATTTGCTGAGAGTCAGATTTTTGCTGAATTTGTGACCCCGGGGCTTAGGGATTTTTTCAAAAAATCTTTTTCCGCCGGTTAAGTTGTTGAGGGCTGACTTCTTGTCCTGTGATAAAAAGCCTTCTGTTTTGACCGCCAAAGATTTCAGAGGAGCATTTGCAACCGTTGGGGTCCATTTTTGAGTGAATTGCTGAAAGTCAGAGTTTTTCTGAAATTGTGACCCCGGGGCTTAGGGATATTTTCAAAAACTCTTTTTCCGCCGGTTAAGTTGTCGAGGGCTGATTTCTTGTCCTGTGATAAAAACCCTTCTGTTTCGACCGCCAAACCTTTTAGGGGAGCATTTGCAACCGTTGGGGACCATTTTTGAGTGATTTGCTGAAAGTCAGATTTTTGCTGAAATTGTGACCCCGGGGCTTAGGGATTTTTTCAAAAAATCTTTTTCCGCCGGTTAAGTTGTTGAGGGCTGATTTCTTGTCCTGTGATAAAAACCCTTCTGTTTCGACCGCCAAAGATTTCAGAGGAGCATTTGCAACCGTTGGGGACCATTTTTGAGTGAATTGCAGAAGGTCAGATTTTTTCTGAAATTGTGAACCCGGGGCTTAGGGATTTTTTCAAAAAATCTTTTTCCGCCGGTTAAGTTGTTGAGGACTGATTTCTTGTCCTGTGATAAAAAACCCTTCTGTTTCGACCGCCAAAGATTTCAGAGGAGCATTTGCAACCGTTGGGGAACATTTTTGAGTGAATTGCTGAAAGTCAGATTTTTTCTGAAACTGTGACCCCGGGGCTTAGGGATTTTTTCAAAAACTCTTTTTCTGCCGGTTAAGTTGTTGAGGGCTGATTTCTTGTCCTGTGATAAAAACCCTTCTGTTTCGACCGCCAAAACTTTTAGGGGAGCATTTGCAACCGTTGGGGACCATTTTTGAGTGAATTGCTGAAAGTCAGATTTTTTCTGAAATTGTGACCCCGGGGCTTAGGGATTTTTTCAAAAAATCTTTTTCCGCCGGTTATGTTGTCGAAGGCTAATTTCTTGTCCTGCGATAAAAACCCTTCTATTTTGACCGCCAAACCTTTTAGGGGAGCATTTGCAACCGTTGGGGACCATTTTTGAGTGAATTGCTGAAAGTCAGATTTTTTCTGAAATTGTGACCCCGGGGCTTAGGGATTTTTTCAAAAAATCTTTTTCCGCCGGTTAAGTTGTTGAGGGCTGATTTCTTGTCCTGTGATAAAAACCCTTCTATTTTGACCGCCCAACCTTTTAGGGGAGCATTTGTAACCGTTGGGGACCATTTTTGAGTGATTTGCTGAAAGTCAGATTTTTTCTGAAATTGTGACCCCGGGGCTTAGGGATTTTTTCAAAAACTCTTTTTCCGCCGGTTAAGTTGTTGAGGGCTGATTTCTTATCCTGTGATAAAAACCCTTCTGTTTCGACCGCCAAACCTTTTAGGGGAGCATTTGCAACCTTTGCGGACCATTTTTGAGTGAATTGCTGAAAGTCAGATTTTTGCTGAAATTGTGACCCCGGGGCTTAGGGATTTTTTCAAAAACTCTTTTTCCGCCGGTTAAGTTGTCGAGAGATAATTTCTTGTGCCGTGATAAAAACCCTTCTGTTTCGACCGCCAAACCTTTTAGGGGAGCATTTGCAACCGTTGGGGACCATTTTTGAGTGAATTGCTGAAAGTCAGATTTTTTCTGAAATTGTGACCCCGGGGCTTAGGGATTTTTTCAAAAAATCTTTTTCCGCCGGTTAAGTTGTTGAGGGCTGATTTCTTGTCCTGTGATAAAAACCCTTCTGTTTCGACCGCCAAAGATTTCAGAGGAGCATTTGCAACAGTTGGGGTCCATTTTTGAGTGAATTGCTGAAAGTCAGATTTTTTTCTGAAATTGTGACCCCGGGGCTTAGGGATTTTTTTCAAAAACTCTTTTTCCGCCGGTTAAGTTGTTGAGGGCTGATTTCTTGTCCTGTGATAAAAACCCTTCTGTTTCAACCGCCAAAGATTTCAGAGGAGCATTTGCAACCGTTGGGGACCATTTTTGAGTGATTTGCTGAGAGTCAGATTTTTTCTGAAATTGTGACCCCGGGGCTTAGGGATTTTTTCAAAAAATCTTTTTCCTCCGGTTAAGTTGTTGAGGGCTGATTTCTTGTCCTGTGATAAAAACCCTTCTGTTTCGACCGCCAAAGATTTCAGAGGAGCATTTGCAACCGTTGGGGAACATTTTTGAGTGAATTGCTGAAAGTCAGATTTTTTCTGAAATTGTGACCCCGGGGCTTAGGGATTTTTTCAAAAAATCTTTTTCCGCTGGTTAAGTTGTTGAGGGCTGATTTCTTGTCCTGTGATAAAAACCCTTCTGTTTCGACCGCCAAACCTTTAAGGGGAGCATTTGCAACCGTTGGGGACCATTTTTGAGTGAATTGCTAAAAGTCAGATTTTTTCTGAAATTGTGACCCCGGGGCTTAGGGATTTTTTCAAAAACTCTTTTTCCGCCGGTTAAGTTTTCGAGAGATAATTTCTTGTCCTGTGATAAAAACCCTTCTGTTTCGACCGCCAAACCTTTTAGGCGAGCATTTGCAACCGTTGGGGACCATTTTTGAGTGATTTGCTGAAAGTCAGATTTTTGCTGAATTTGTGACCCCGGGGCTTAGGGATTTTTTCAAAAAATCTTTTTCCGCCGGTTAAGTTGTCGAGGGCTGATTTCTTGTCCTGTGATAAAAACCCTTCTGTTTCGACCGCCAAACCTTTTAGGGGAGCATTTGCAACCGTTGGGGACCATTTTTGAGTGATTTGCTGAAAGTCAGATTTTTGCTGAAATTGTGACCCCGGGGCTTAGGGATTTTTTCAAAAAATCTTTTTCCGCCGGTTAAGTTGTTGAGGGCTGATTTCTTGTCCTGTGATAAAAACCCTTCTGTTTCGACCGCCAAAGATTTCAGAGGAGCATTTGCAACCGTTGGGGACCATTTTTGAGTGAATTGCAGAAGGTCAGATTTTTTCTGAAATTGTGAACCCGGGGCTTAGGGATTTTTTCAAAAAATCTTTTTCCGCCGGTTAAGTTGTTGAGGGCTGATTTCTTGTCTTGTGATAAAAACCCTTCTGTTTCGACCTCCAAAGATTTCAGAGGAGCATTTGCAACCGTTGGGGACCATTTTTGAGTGATTTGCTGAAAGTCAGATTTTTGCTGAAATTGTGACCCCGGGGATTAGGGATTTTTTCAAAAAATCTTTTTCCGCCGGTTAAGTTGTTGAGGACTGATTTCTTGTCCTGTGATAAAAAACCCTTCTGTTTCGACCGCCAAAGATTTCAGAGGAGCATTTGCAACCGTTGGGGAACATTTTTGAGTGAATTGCTGAAAGTCAGATTTTTTCTGAAACTGTGACCCCGGGGCTTAGGGATTTTTTCAAAAACTCTTTTTCTGCCGGTTAAGTTGTTGAGGGCTGATTTCTTGTCCTGTGATAAAAACCCTTCTGTTTCGACCGCCAAAACTTTTAGGGGAGCATTTGCAACCGTTGGGGACCATTTTTGAGTGAATTGCTGAAAGTCAGATTTTTTCTGAAATTGTGACCCCGGGGCTTAGGGATTTTTTCAAAAAATCTTTTTCCGCCGGTTATGTTGTCGAAGGCTAATTTCTTGTCCTGCGATAAAAACCCTTCTATTTTGACCGCCAAACCTTTTAGGGGAGCATTTGCAACCGTTGGGGACCATTTTTGAGTGAATTGCTGAAAGTCAGATTTTTTCTGAAATTGTGACCCCGGGGCTTACGGATTTTTTCAAAAAATCTTTTTCCGCCGGTTAAGTTGTTGAGGGCTGATTTCTTGTCCTGTGATAAAAACCCTTCTATTTTGACCGCCCAACCTTTTAGGGGAGCATTTGTAACCGTTGGGGACCATTTTTGAGTGATTTGCTGAAAGTCAGATTTTTTCTGAAATTGTGACCCCGGGGCTTAGGGATTTTTTCAAAAACTCTTTTTCCGCCGGTTAAGTTGTTGAGGGCTGATTTCTTATCCTGTGATAAAAACCCTTCTGTTTCGACCGCCAAACCTTTTAGGGGAGCATTTGCAACCTTTGCGGACCATTTTTGAGTGAATTGCTGAAAGTCAGATTTTTGCTGAAATTGTGACCCCGGGGCTTAGGGATTTTTTCAAAAACTCTTTTTCCGCCGGTTAAGTTGTCGAGAGATAATTTCTTGTGCCGTGATAAAAACCCTTCTGTTTCGACCGCCAAACCTTTTAGGGGAGCATTTGCAACCGTTGGGGACCATTTTTGAGTGAATTGCTGAAAGTCAGATTTTTTCTGAAATTGTGACCCCGGGGCTTAGGGATTTTTTCAAAAAATCTTTTTCCGCCGGTTAAGTTGTTGAGGGCTGATTTCTTGTCCTGTGATAAAAACCCTTCTGTTTCGACCGCCAAAGATTTCAGAGGAGCATTTGCAACAGTTGGGGTCCATTTTTGAGTGAATTGCTGAAAGTCAGATTTTTTCTGAAATTGTGACCCCGGGGCTTAGGGATTTTTTCAAAAACTCTTTTTCCGCTGGTTAAGTTGTTGAGGTCTGATTTCTTGTCCTGTGATAAAAACCCTTCTGTTTCAACCGCCAAAGATTTCAGAGGAGCATTTGCAACCGTTGGGGACCATTTTTGAGTGAATTCCTGAAAGTCAGATTTTTTCTGAAATTGTGACCCCGGGGCTTAGGGATTTTTTCAAAAACTCTTTTTCCGCCGGTTAAGTTGTCGAGGGCTGATTTCTTGTCCTGTGATAAAAACCCTTCTGTTTCGACCGCCAAACCTTTTAGGGGAGCATTTACAACCGTTGGGGACCATTTTTGAGTGAATTGCTGAAAGTCAGATTTTTTCTGAAATTGTGACCCCGGGGCTTACGGATTTTTTCAAAAAATCTTTTTCCGCCGGTTAAGTTGTTGAGGGCTGATTTCTTGTCCTGTGATAAAAACCCTTCTATTTTGACCGCCCAACCTTTTAGGGGAGCATTTGTAACCGTTGGGGACCATTTTTGAGTGATTTGCTGAAAGTCAGATTTTTTCTGAAATTGTGACCCCGGGGCTTAGGGATTTTTTCAAAAACTCTTTTTCCGCCGGTTAAGTTGTTGAGGGCTGATTTCTTATCCTGTGATAAAAACCCTTCTGTTTCGACCGCCAAACCTTTTAGGGGAGCATTTGCAACCTTTGCGGACCATTTTTGAGTGAATTGCTGAAAGTCAGATTTTTGCTGAAATTGTGACCCCGGGGCTTAGGGATTTTTTCAAAAACTCTTTTTCCGCCGGTTAAGTTGTCGAGAGATAATTTCTTGTGCCGTGATAAAAACCCTTCTGTTTCGACCGCCAAACCTTTTAGGGGAGCATTTGCAACCGTTGGGGACCATTTTTGAGTGAATTGCTGAAAGTCAGATTTTTTCTGAAATTGTGACCCCGGGGCTTAGGGATTTTTTCAAAAAATCTTTTTCCGCCGGTTAAGTTGTTGAGGGCTGATTTCTTGTCCTGTGATAAAAACCCTTCTGTTTCGACCGCCAAAGATTTCAGAGGAGCATTTGCAACAGTTGGGGTCCATTTTTGAGTGAATTGCTGAAAGTCAGATTTTTTCTGAAATTGTGACCCCGGGGCTTAGGGATTTTTTCAAAAACTCTTTTTCCGCCGGTTAAGTTGTTGAGGGCTGATTTCTTGTCCTGTGATAAAAACCCTTCTGTTTCAACCGCCAAAGATTTCAGAGGAGCATTTGCAACCGTTGGGGACCATTTTTGAGTGAATTGCTGAAAGTCAGATTTTTTCTGAAATTGTGACCCCGGGGCTTAGGGATTTTTTCAAAAACTCTTTTTCCGCTGGTTAAGTTGTCGAGGGCTGATTTCTTGTCCTATGATAAAAACCCTTCTGTTTCGACCGCCAAACCTTTTAGGGGAGCATTTGCAACCGTTGGGACCATTTTTGAGTGATTTGCTGAAAGTCAGATTTTTGCTGAAATTGTGACCCCGGGGCTTAGGGATTTTTTCAAAAACTCTTTTTCCGCTGGTTAAGTTGTTGAGGTCTGATTTCTTGTCCTGTGATAAAAACCCTTCTGTTTCGACCGCCAAAGATTTCAGAGGAGCATTTGCAACCGTTGGGGAACATTTTTGAGTGAATTGCTGAAAGTCAGATTTTTTCTGAAATTGTGACCCCGGGGCTTAGGGATTTTTTCAAAAACTCTTTTTCCGCCGGTTAAGTTGTCGAGGGCTGATTTCTTGTCCTGTGATAAAAACCCTTCTGTTTCGACCGCCAAACCTTTTAGGGGAGCATTTACAACCGTTGGGGACCATTTTTGAGTGAATTGCTGAAAGTCAGATTTTTGCTGAAATTGTGACCCCTGGGCTTAGGGATTTTTTCAAAAAATCTTTTTCCGCCGGTTATGTTGTCGAAGGCTAATTTCTTGTCCTGCGATAAAAACCCTTCTATTTTGACCGCCCAACCTTTTAGGGGAGCATTTGTAACCGTTGGGGACCATTTTTGAGTGATTTGCTGAAAGTCAGATTTTTTCTGAAATTGTGACCCCGGGGCTTAGGGATTTTTTCAAAAACTCTTTTTCCGCCGGTTAAGTTGTTGAGGGCTGATTTCTTGTCCTGTGATAAAAACCCTTCTGTTTCGACCGCCAAACCGTTTAGGGGAGCATTTGCAACCTTTGGGGAACATTTTTGAGTGAATTGCTGAAAGTCAGATTTTTGCTGAAATTGTGACCCCGGGGCTTAGGGATTTTTTCAAAAACTCTTTTTCCGCCGGTTAAGTTGTCGAGAGATAATTTCTTGTCCTGTGATAAAAACCTTTTAGGGGAGCATTTGAAACCGTTAGGCACCATTTTTGAGTGAATTGCTGAAAGTTAGATTTTTTCTGAAATTGTGACCCCGGGGCTTAGGGATTTTTTCAAAAACTCTTTTTCCGCTGGTTAAGTTGTTGAGGTCTGATTTCTTGTCCTGTGATAAAAACCCTTCTGTTTCAACCGCCAAAGATTTCAGAGGAGCATTTGCAACCGTTGGGGACCATTTTTGAGTGAATTCCTGAAAGTCAGATTTTTTCTGAAATTGTGACCCCGGGGCTTAGGGATTTTTTCAAAAACTCTTTTTCCGCCGGTTAAGTTGTCGAGGGCTGATTTCTTGTCCTGTGATAAAAACCCTTCTGTTTCGACCGCCAAACCTTTTAGGGGAGCATTTACAACCGTTGGGGACCATTTTTGAGTGAATTGCTGAAAGTCAGATTTTTTCTGAAATTGTGACCCCGGGGCTTACGGATTTTTTCAAAAAATCTTTTTCCGCCGGTTAAGTTGTTGAGGGCTGATTTCTTGTCCTGTGATAAAAACCCTTCTATTTTGACCGCCCAACCTTTTAGGGGAGCATTTGTAACCGTTGGGGACCATTTTTGAGTGATTTGCTGAAAGTCAGATTTTTTCTGAAATTGTGACCCCGGGGCTTAGGGATTTTTTCAAAAACTCTTTTTCCGCCGGTTAAGTTGTTGAGGGCTGATTTCTTATCCTGTGATAAAAACCCTTCTGTTTCGACCGCCAAACCTTTTAGGGGAGCATTTGCAACCTTTGCGGACCATTTTTGAGTGAATTGCTGAAAGTCAGATTTTTGCTGAAATTGTGACCCCGGGGCTTAGGGATTTTTTCAAAAACTCTTTTTCCGCCGGTTAAGTTGTCGAGAGATAATTTCTTGTGCCGTGATAAAAACCCTTCTGTTTCGACCGCCAAACCTTTTAGGGGAGCATTTGCAACCGTTGGGGACCATTTTTGAGTGAATTGCTGAAAGTCAGATTTTTTCTGAAATTGTGACCCCGGGGCTTAGGGATTTTTTCAAAAAATCTTTTTCCGCCGGTTAAGTTGTTGAGGGCTGATTTCTTGTCCTGTGATAAAAACCCTTCTGTTTCGACCGCCAAAGATTTCAGAGGAGCATTTGCAACAGTTGGGGTCCATTTTTGAGTGAATTGCTGAAAGTCAGATTTTTTCTGAAATTGTGACCCCGGGGCTTAGGGATTTTTTCAAAAACTCTTTTTCCGCCGGTTAAGTTGTTGAGGGCTGATTTCTTGTCCTGTGATAAAAACCCTTCTGTTTCAACCGCCAAAGATTTCAGAGGAGCATTTGCAACCGTTGGGGACCATTTTTGAGTGAATTGCTGAAAGTCAGATTTTTTCTGAAATTGTGACCCCGGGGCTTAGGGATTTTTTCAAAAACTCTTTTTCCGCTGGTTAAGTTGTCGAGGGCTGATTTCTTGTCCTATGATAAAAACCCTTCTGTTTCGACCGCCAAACCTTTTAGGGGAGCATTTGCAACCGTTGGGACCATTTTTGAGTGATTTGCTGAAAGTCAGATTTTTGCTGAAATTGTGACCCCGGGGCTTAGGGATTTTTTCAAAAACTCTTTTTCCGCTGGTTAAGTTGTTGAGGTCTGATTTCTTGTCCTGTGATAAAAACCCTTCTGTTTCGACCGCCAAAGATTTCAGAGGAGCATTTGCAACCGTTGGGGAACATTTTTGAGTGAATTGCTGAAAGTCAGATTTTTTCTGAAATTGTGACCCCGGGGCTTAGGGATTTTTTCAAAAACTCTTTTTCCGCCGGTTAAGTTGTCGAGGGCTGATTTCTTGTCCTGTGATAAAAACCCTTCTGTTTCGACCGCCAAACCTTTTAGGGGAGCATTTACAACCGTTGGGGACCATTTTTGAGTGAATTGCTGAAAGTCAGATTTTTGCTGAAATTGTGACCCCTGGGCTTAGGGATTTTTTCAAAAAATCTTTTTCCGCCGGTTATGTTGTCGAAGGCTAATTTCTTGTCCTGCGATAAAAACCCTTCTATTTTGACCGCCCAACCTTTTAGGGGAGCATTTGTAACCGTTGGGGACCATTTTTGAGTGATTTGCTGAAAGTCAGATTTTTTCTGAAATTGTGACCCCGGGGCTTAGGGATTTTTTCAAAAACTCTTTTTCCGCCGGTTAAGTTGTTGAGGGCTGATTTCTTGTCCTGTGATAAAAACCCTTCTGTTTCGACCGCCAAACCGTTTAGGGGAGCATTTGCAACCTTTGGGGAACATTTTTGAGTGAATTGCTGAAAGTCAGATTTTTGCTGAAATTGTGACCCCGGGGCTTAGGGATTTTTTCAAAAACTCTTTTTCCGCCGGTTAAGTTGTCGAGAGATAATTTCTTGTCCTGTGATAAAAACCTTTTAGGGGAGCATTTGAAACCGTTAGGCACCATTTTTGAGTGAATTGCTGAAAGTTAGATTTTTTCTGAAATTGTGACCCCGGGGCTTAGGGATTTTTTCAAAAACTCTTTTTCCGCTGGTTAAGTTGTTGAGGTCTGATTTCTTGTCCTGTGATAAAAACCCTTCTGTTTCAACCGCCAAAGATTTCAGAGGAGCATTTGCAACCGTTGGGGACCATTTTTGAGTGAATTCCTGAAAGTCAGATTTTTTCTGAAATTGTGACCCCGGGGCTTAGGGATTTTTTCAAAAACTCTTTTTCCGCCGGTTAAGTTGTCGAGGGCTGATTTCTTGTCCTGTGATAAAAACCCTTCTGTTTCGACCGCCAAACCTTTTAGGGGAGCATTTACAACCGTTGGGGACCATTTTTGAGTGAATTGCTGAAAGTCAGATTTTTTCTGAAATTGTGACCCCGGGGCTTACGGATTTTTTCAAAAAATCTTTTTCCGCCGGTTAAGTTGTTGAGGGCTGATTTCTTGTCCTGTGATAAAAACCCTTCTATTTTGACCGCCCAACCTTTTAGGGGAGCATTTGTAACCGTTGGGGACCATTTTTGAGTGATTTGCTGAAAGTCAGATTTTTTCTGAAATTGTGACCCCGGGGCTTAGGGATTTTTTCAAAAACTCTTTTTCCGCCGGTTAAGTTGTTGAGGGCTGATTTCTTATCCTGTGATAAAAACCCTTCTGTTTCGACCGCCAAACCTTTTAGGGGAGCATTTGCAACCTTTGCGGACCATTTTTGAGTGAATTGCTGAAAGTCAGATTTTTGCTGAAATTGTGACCCCGGGGCTTAGGGATTTTTTCAAAAACTCTTTTTCCGCCGGTTAAGTTGTCGAGAGATAATTTCTTGTGCCGTGATAAAAACCCTTCTGTTTCGACCGCCAAACCTTTTAGGGGAGCATTTGCAACCGTTGGGGACCATTTTTGAGTGAATTGCTGAAAGTCAGATTTTTTCTGAAATTGTGACCCCGGGGCTTAGGAATTTTTTCAAAAAATCTTTTTCCGCCGGTTAAGTTGTTGAGGGCTGATTTCTTGTCCTGTGATAAAAACCCTTCTGTTTCGACCGCCAAAGATTTCAGAGGAGCATTTGCAACAGTTGGGGTCCATTTTTGAGTGAATTGCTGAAAGTCAGATTTTTTCTGAAATTGTGACCCCGGGGCTTAGGGATTTTTTCAAAAACTCTTTTTCCGCCGGTTAAGTTGTTGAGGGCTGATTTCTTGTCCTGTGATAAAAACCCTTCTGTTTCAACCGCCAAAGATTTCAGAGGAGCATTTGCAACCGTTGGGGACCATTTTTGAGTGAATTGCTGAAAGTCAGATTTTTTCTGAAATTGTGACCCCGGGGCTTAGGGATTTTTTCAAAAACTCTTTTTCCGCTGGTTAAGTTGTCGAGGGCTGATTTCTTGTCCTATGATAAAAACCCTTCTGTTTCGACCGCCAAACCTTTTAGGGGAGCATTTGCAACCGTTGGGACCATTTTTGAGTGATTTGCTGAAAGTCAGATTTTTGCTGAAATTGTGACCCCGGGGCTTAGGGATTTTTTCAAAAACTCTTTTTCCGCTGGTTAAGTTGTTGAGGTCTGATTTCTTGTCCTGTGATAAAAACCCTTCTGTTTCGACCGCCAAAGATTTCAGAGGAGCATTTGCAACCGTTGGGGAACATTTTTGAGTGAATTGCTGAAAGTCAGATTTTTTCTGAAATTGTGACCCCGGGGCTTAGGGATTTTTTCAAAAACTCTTTTTCCGCCGGTTAAGTTGTCGAGGGCTGATTTCTTGTCCTGTGATAAAAACCCTTCTGTTTCGACCGCCAAACCTTTTAGGGGAGCATTTACAACCGTTGGGGACCATTTTTGAGTGAATTGCTGAAAGTCAGATTTTTGCTGAAATTGTGACCCCGGGGCTTAGGGATTTTTTCAAAAAATCTTTTTCCGCCGGTTATGTTGTCGAAGGCTAATTTCTTGTCCTGCGATAAAAACCCTTCTATTTTGACCGCCCAACCTTTTAGGGGAGCATTTGTAACCGTTGGGGACCATTTTTGAGTGATTTGCTGAAAGTCAGATTTTTTCTGAAATTGTGACCCCGGGGCTTAGGGATTTTTTCAAAAACTCTTTTTCCGCCGGTTAAGTTGTTGAGGGCTGATTTCTTGTCCTGTGATAAAAACCCTTCTGTTTCGACCGCCAAACCGTTTAGGGGAGCATTTGCAACCTTTGGGGAACATTTTTGAGTGAATTGCTGAAAGTCAGATTTTTGCTGAAATTGTGACCCCGGGGCTTAGGGATTTTTTCAAAAACTCTTTTTCCGCCGGTTAAGTTGTCGAGAGATAATTTCTTGTCCTGTGATAAAAACCTTTTAGGGGAGCATTTGAAACCGTTAGGCACCATTTTTGAGTGAATTGCTGAAAGTCAGATTTTTGCTGAAATTGTGACCCCGGGGCTTAGGGATTTTTTCAAAAACTCTTTTTCCGCCGGTTAAGTTGTCGAGGGATAATTTCTTGTCCTGTAATAAAAAGCCTTCTGTTTTAACCGCCAAACCTTTTAGGGGAGCATTTGCAACCGTTGGGCACCATTTTTGAGTGAATTGCTGAAAGTCAGATTTTTGCTGAAATTGTGACCCCGGGGCTTAGGGATTTTTTCAAAAAATCTTTTTCCACCACTTAAGTTGTTGAGGGCTGATTTCTTGTCCTGTGATAAAAACCCTTCTGTTTCGACCGCCAAAGATTTCAGAGGAATATTTGCAACCGTTGAGCACCATTTTTGAGTGAATTGCTGAAAGTCAGATTTTTTCTGAAACTGTGACCCCGGGGCTGAGGGATTTTTTCAAAAAAGTCTTGTCCGCCGCTTAAGTTGTCGAGGGCTGATTTCTTGTCCTGTGATAAAAACCCTTCTGTTTTGACCGCCAAAACCGTTCAGAGGAACATTTGCAACCTTTGGGCACCATTTTTGAGTGAATTGCTGAAAGTTAGATTTTTTCTGAAATTGTGACCCCGGGGCTTAGGGATTTTTTCAAAAAAAAAATTTCCGCCGGTTAAGTTGTTGAGGGCTGATTTCTTGTCCTGTGATAAAAACCCTTCTGTTTCGACCGCCAAAGATTTCAGAGCAGCATTTGCAACCGTTGGGGACCATTTTTGAGTGAACTGCGGAATATCATTTTTTTCTGAAATTGTTACCCCGGGGCTTAGGGATTTTTTCAAAAACTCTTTTTCCACCGGTTAAGTTGTCGAGGGATAATTTCTTGTCCTGTAATAAAAAGCCTTCTGTTTTAACCGCCAAACCTTTTAGGGGAGCATTTGCAACCGTTGGGGACCATTTTTGAGTGAATTGCTGAAAGTCAGATTTTTGCTGAAACTGTGACCCCGGGGCTTAGGGATTTTTTCAAAAAATCTTTTTCCGCCGGTTAAGTTGTCGAAGGCTAATTTCTTGTCCTGTGATAAAAAGCCTCCTATTTTGACCGCCAAACCTTTTAGGGGAGCATTTGCAACCGTTCGGCACCATTTTTGAGTGAATTGCTGAAAGTCAGTGTCAGGGGTTCAGGGACAGAGGCACAGGGTAGGCAGGAGATGGAGAGCGATGGGGATGAATCCCAGGACAGCGAGGAAGAGGATGACAATGACTCAAGAGATTCCATGAGTCTTTCCAGCGAATCAGAGGATTCCCAGAAGGGGGCGCCGGTGGTCAAGGCCAGGGGAGCCCCAGGGGGGACGTGTCAGGAGCAGGGGGCCAGCGGGGGATCCCAAAATGGCAGCTGGGCGTCAGGACCAGCCTCCCCGCCAGAGTGCAGCGAAGGGGGTGGAGGTTTCAGTGTATCAGGGGAAGCGGCTCCGGCAGCAGAGAAAGGAGGGAGGTCGGAGCAAGCCACCCTCCCGGAAGGGGAGGGGAGTAGTGAAGGGAGTAGTGTAGCTGTTAAAAGGAAGGTTAGAGGTTGGGCGCGCGCGCCAAGTTCAAATGTAGAGGCGCGCGGAAGTACAGGGAGCCCGGAGGAGGGGCCAGGTCCCAAAGCCCGCAGGAGGGGGCAAGAGCAGTCTGATTCCGCGTCAGAGGAATCCAGGAGGGGCGAAACCCCAGCGGGCAGAAAGACCCTGCGGAAAAGGAAAGAGAGAAAGAGGTGGAGCAGCGCAAGCCTCTTAAACTGGTGGAGGGGAGGGACGGATTCAGAGGGGACTTCAGCGGTCTAAGCCTAGCAGACGTAGGGCTGCGCGCCTCGGATGTGAAGCAAACAATGAACTGCAATAAACACTTTTGTATATAAGAAGAGATAGGCGTTGGTCTTTTGTGAGCTGAGACTTGAGGCAGCCCTGACAGTCAGATTTTTGCTGAAATTGTAACCCCGGGGCTTAGGGATTTTTTCAAAAAATCTTTTTCCACCGCTTAAGTTGTTGAGGGCTGATTTCTTGTCCTGTGATAAAAAGCCTTCTATTTTGACCGCCAAACCTTTTAGGGGAGCATTTGCAACCGTTGGGGACCATTTTTGAGTGAATTGCTGAAAGTCAGATTTTTTCTGAAATTGTGACCCCGGGGCTGAGGGATTTTTTCAAAAAGTCTTTTTCCGCCGGTTAAGTTGTCGAGGGATAATTTCTTGTCCTATGATAAAAACCCTTCTGTTTTAACCGCCAAACCTTTTAGGGGAGCATTTGAAACCGTTAGGCACCATTTTTGAGTGAATTGCTGAAAGTCAGATTTTTGCTGAAATTGTGACCCCGGGGCTTAGGGATTTTTTCAAAAACTCTTTTTCCGCTGGTTAAGTTGTTGAGGTCTGATTTCTTGTCCTGTGATAAAAACCCTTCTGTTTCGACCGCCAAACCTTTTAGGGGAGCATTTGCAACCGTTGGGGACCATTTTTGAGTGAATTGCTGAAAGTCAGATTTTTGCTGAAATTGTGACCCCGGGGCTTAGGGATTTTTTCAAAAAATCTTTTTCCGCCGGTTATGTTGTCGAAGGCTAATTTCTTGTCCTGCGATAAAAACCCTTCTATTTTGACCGCCCAACCTTTTAGGGGAGCATTTGTAACCGTTGGGGACCATTTTTGAGTGATTTGCTGAAAGTCAGATTTTTTCTGAAATTGTGACCCCGGGGCTTAGGGATTTTTTCAAAAACTCTTTTTCCGCCGGTTAAGTTGTTGAGGGCTGATTTCTTGTCCTGTGATAAAAACCCTTCTGTTTCGACCGCCAAACCTTTTAGGGGAGCATTTGCAACCTTTGGGGACCATTTTTGAGTGAATTGCTGAAAGTCAGATTTTTTCTGAAATTGTGATCCCGGGGCTTAGGGATTTTTTCAAAAAATCTTTTTCCGCCGGTTAAGTTGTTGAGGGCTGATTTCTTGTCCTGTGATAAAAACCCTTCTGTTTCGACCGCCAAAGATTTCAGAGGAGCATTTGCAACCTTTGGGGACCATTTTTGAGTGAATTGCTGAAAGTCAGATTTTTTTCTGAAATTGTGACCCCGGGGCTTAGGGATTTTCAAAAAATCTTTTTCAGCCGGTTAAGTTGTCGAAGTCTAATTTCTTGTCCTGTGATAAAAAGCCTTCTATTTTGACCGCCAAACCTTTTAGGGGAGCATTTACAACCGTTGGGCACCATTTTTGAGTGAATTGCTGAAAGTCAGATTTTTGCTGAAATTGTGACCCCAGGGCTTAGGGATTTTTTCAAAAACTATTTTTCCGCCGGTTAAGTTGTTGAGGGCTGATTTCTTGTCCTGTGATAAAAACCCTTCTGTTTCGACCGGCAAAGATTTCAGAGGAACATTTGCAACCTTTGGGCACCATTTTTGAGTGAATTGCTGAAAGTTAGATTTTTTCTGAAATTGTGACCCCGGGGCTTAGGGATTTTTTCAAAAAAAAAATTTCCGCCGGTTAAGTTGTTGAGGGCTGATTTCTTGTCCTGTGATAAAAAGCCTTCTGTTTCGACCGCCAAAGATTTCAGAGGAGCATTTGCAACCGTTGGGGACCATTTATGAGTGAATTGCTGAAAGTCAGATTTTTTCTGAAACTGTGACCCCGGGGCTTAGGGATTTTTTCAAAAACTCTTTTTCCGCCGGTTAAGTTGTCGAGGGATAATTTCTTGTCCTGTAATAAAAAACCTTCTGTTTTAACCGCCAAACCTTTTAGGGGAGCATTTGCAACCGTTCGGGACCATTTTTGAGTAAATTGCTGAAAGTCAGATTTTTTCTGAAATTGTGACCCCGGGGCTTAGGGATTTTTTCAAAAACTCTTTTTCCGCCGGTTAAGTTGTCGAGGGATAATTTCTTGTCCTGTGATAAAAAGCCTTCTATTTTGACCGCCAAACCTTTTAGGGGAGCATTTACAACCGTTGGGCACCATTTTTGAGTGAATTGCTGAAAGTCAGATTTTTTCTGAAATTGTGACCCCGGGGCTTAGGGATTTTTTCAAAAACTATTTTTCCGCCGGGTAAGTTGTTGAGGACTGATTTCTTGTCCTGTGATAAAAACCCTTCTGTTTCGACCGCCAAAGATTTCAGAGGAGCATTTGCAACCGTTGGGGACCATTTTTGAGTGAATTGCTGAAAGTCAGATTTTTGCTGAAATTGTGACCCCGGGGCTTAGGGATTTTTTCAAAAACTCTTTTTCCGCCGGTTAAGTTGTCGAAGGCTAATTTCTTGTCCTGCGATAAAAACCCTTCTATTTTGACCGCCAAACCTTTTAGGGGAGCATTTGTAACCGTTGGGGACCATTTTTGAGTGATTTGCTGAAAGTCAGATTTTTGCTGAAATTGTGACCCCGGGGCTTAGGGATTTTTTCAAAAACTCTTTTTCCGCTGGTTAAGTTGTCGAGGGCTGATTTCTTGTCCTATGATAAAAACCCTTCTGTTTCGACCGCCAAACCTTTTAGGGGAGCATTTGCAACCGTTGGGACCATTTTTGAGTGATTTGCTGAAAGTCAGATTTTTGCTGAAATTGTGATCCCGGGGCTTAGGGATTTTTTCAAAAACTCTTTTTCCGCTGGTTAAGTTGTTGAGGTCTGATTTCTTGTCCTGTGATAAAAACCCTTCTGTTTCGACCGCCAAAGATTTCAGAGGAGCATTTGCAACCGTTGGGGAACATTTTTGAGTGAATTGCTGAAAGTCAGATTTTTTCTGAAATTGTGACCCCGGGGCTTAGGGATTTTTTCAAAAACTCTTTTTCCGCCGGTTAAGTGGTCGAGAGATAATTTCTTGTCCTGTGATAAAAACCCTTCTGTTTTGACCGCCAAACCTTTTAGGGGAGCATTTGCAACCGTTGGGGACCATTTTTGAGTGAATTGCTGAAAGTCAGATTTTTGCTGAAATTGTGACCCCGGGGCTTAGGGATTTTTTCAAAAAATCTTTTTCCGCCGGTTATGTTGTCGAAGGCTAATTTCTTGTCCTGCGATAAAAACCCTTCTATTTTGACCGCCCAACCTTTTAGGGGAGCATTTGTAACCGTTGGGGACCATTTTTGAGTGATTTGCTGAAAGTCAGATTTTTTCTGAAATTGTGACCCCGGGGCTTAGGGATTTTTTCAAAAACTCTTTTTCCGCCGGTTAAGTTGTTGAGGGCTGATTTCTTGTCCTGTGATAAAAACCCTTCTGTTTCGACCGCCAAACATTTTAGGGGAGCATTTGCAACCTTTGGGGACCATTTTTGAGTGAATTGCTGAAAGTCAGATTTTTTCTGAAATTGTGATCCCGGGGCTTAGGGATTTTTTCAAAAAATCTTTTTCCGCCGGTTAAGTTGTTGAGGGCTGATTTCTTGTCCTGTGATAAAAACCCTTCTGTTTCGACCGCCAAAGATTTCAGAGGAGCATTTGCAACCTTTGGGGACCATTTTTGAGTGAATTGCTGAAAGTCAGATTTTTTTCTGAAATTGTGACCCCGGGGCTTAGGGATTTTCAAAAAATCTTTTTCAGCCGGTTAAGTTGTCGAAGTCTAATTTCTTGTCCTGTGATAAAAAGCCTTCTATTTTGACCGCCAAACCTTTTAGGGGAGCATTTACAACCGTTGGGCACCATTTTTGAGTGAATTGCTGAAAGTCAGATTTTTGCTGAAATTGTGACCCCAGGGCTTAGGGATTTTTTCAAAAACTATTTTTCCGCCGGTTAAGTTGTTGAGGGCTGATTTCTTGTCCTGTGATAAAAACCCTTCTGTTTCGACCGCCAAAGATTTCAGAGGAGCATTTGCAACAGTTGGGGTCCATTTTTGAGTGAATTGCTGAAAGTCAGATTTTTTCTGAAATTGTGACCCCGGGGCTTAGGGATTTTTTCAAAAACTCTTTTTCCGCTGGTTAAGTTGTCGAGGGCTGATTTCTTGTCCTATGATAAAAACCCTTCTGTTTCGACCGCCAAACCTTTTAGGGGAGCATTTGCAACCGTTGGGACCATTTTTGAGTGATTTGCTGAAAGTCAGATTTTTGCTGAAATTGTGACCCCGGAGCTTAGGGATTTTTTCAAAAACTCTTTTTCCGCCGGTTAAGTTGTTGAGGTCTGATTTCTTGTCCTGTGATAAAAACCCTTCTGTTTAGACCGCCAAAGATTTCAGAGGAGCATTTGCATCCTTTGCGGACCATTTTTGAGTGAATTACTGAAAGTCAGATTTTTTCTGAAATTGTGATCCCGGGGCTTAGGGATTTTTTCAAAAAATCTTTTTCCGCCGGTTAAGTTGTTGAGGGCTGATTTCTTGTCCTGTGATAAAAACCCTTCTGTTTCGACCGCCAAAGATTTCAGAGGAGCATTTGCAACCTTTGGGGACCATTTTTGAGTGAATTGCTGAAAGTCAGATTTTTTTCTGAAATTGTGACCCCGGGGCTTAGGGATTTTTTCAAAAAATCTTTTTCCACCGGTTAAGTTGTTGAGGGCTGATTTCTTGTCCTGTGATAAAAACCCTTCTGTTTCGACCGCCAAAGATTTCAGAGTAGCATTTGCAACCGTTGGGGACCATTTTTGAGTGATTTTCTGAAAGTCAGATTTTTGCTGAAATTGTGACCCCGGGGCTTAGGGATTTTTTCAAAAACTCTTTTTCCGCCGGTTAAGTTGTCGAGGGCTGATTTCTTGTCCTGTGATAAAAACCCTTCTGTTTCGACCGCCAAACCTTTTAGGGGAGCATTTGCAACCGTTGGGCACCATTTTTGAGTGATTTGCTGAAATCAGATTTTTGCTGAAATTGTGACCCCAGGGCTTAGGGATTTTTTCAATAACTCTTTTTCCGCCGGTTAAGTTGTCGAGGGATAATTTCTTGTCCTGTGATAAAAACCCTTCTGTTTCGACCGCCAAACCTTTTAGGGCAGCATTTGCAACCGTTGGGGACCATTTTTGAGTGAATTGCTGAAAGTCAGATTTTTTCTGAAATTGTGACTCCGGGTTTTAGGGATTTTTTCAAAAAATCTTTTTCCGCCGGTTGAGTTGTTGAGGGCTGATTTCTGGTCCTGTGATAAAAACCCTTCTGTTTCGACCGCCAAACCTTTTAGGGGAGCATTTGCAACCGTTGGGCACCATTTTTGAGTGATTTGCTGAAATCAGATTTTTGCTGAAATTGTGACCCCAGGGCTTAGGGATTTTTTCAATAACTCTTTTTCCGCCGGTTAAGTTGTCGAGGGATAATTTCTTGTCCTGTGATAAAAACCCTTCTGTTTCGACCACCAAACCTTTTAGGGGAGCATTTGCAACCGTTGGGGACCATTTTTGAGTGAATTGCTGAAAGTCAGATTTTTGATGAAATTGTGACCCCGGGGCTTAGGGATTTTTTCAAAAACTCTTTTTCCGCCGGTCAAGTTGTTGAGGGCTGATTTCTTGTCCTGCGATAAAAACCCTTCTGTTTCGACCGCCAAAGATTTCAGAGGAGCATTTGCAACCGTTGGGAACCATTTTTGAGTGAATTGCTGAAAGTCAGATTTTTTCTGAAATTGTGACCCCGGGGCTTAGGGATTTTTTCAAAAAATCTTTTTCCGCCGGTTAAGTTGTTGAGTGCTGATTTCTTGTCCTGTGATAAAAAGCCTTCTGTTTCGACCGCCAAAGATTTCAGAGGAGCATTTGCAACTGTTGGGGTCCATTTTTGAGTGAATTTCTGAAAGTCAGATTTTTTCTGAAATTGTGCCCCCGGGGCTTAGGGATTTCTTCAAAAACTCTTTTTCCATCGGTTAAGTTGTTGAGGGCTGATTTCTTGTCCTGTGATAAAAAGCCTTCTGTTTCGACCGCCAAAGATTTCAGAGGAGCATTTGCAACCGTTGGGGACCATTTTTGAGTGAATTGCTGAAAGTCAGATTTTTTCTGAAATTGTGACCCAGGGGCTTAGGGATTTTTTCAAAAAATCTTTTTCCGCCGGTTAAGTTGTTGAGGGCTGATTTCTTGTCCTGTGATAAAAACCCTTCTGTTTCGACCGCCAAAGATTTCAGAGGAGCATTTGCTACCCTTGGGGACCATTTTTGAGTGAATTGCTGAAAGTCAGATTTTTTCTGAAATTGTGACCGCGGGGCTTGGGGATTTTTTCAAAAACTTTTTTTCCGCCGGTTAAGTTGTTGAGGGCTGATTTCTTGTCCTGTGATAAAAACCCTTCTGTTTCGACCACAAAAGATTTCAGAGGAGCATTTGCAACCGTTCGGGAACATTTTTGAGTGAATTGCTGAAAGTCAGATTTTTTCTGAAATTGTGACTCCGGGGCTTAGGGATTTTTTCAAAAACTCTTTTTCCGCCGGTTAAGTTGTCGAGGGATAATTTCTTGCCCTGTGATAAAAAGCCTTCTGTTTCGACCGCCAAACCTTTTAGGGGAGCATTTGCAACCGTTGGGGACTATTTTTGAGTGAATTGCTGAAAGTCAGTTTTTTGCTGAAATTGTGACCCCGGGGCTTAGGGATTTTTTCAAAAAATCTTTTTCCGCCGGTTAAGTTGTCGAAGGCTAATTTCTTGTCCTGTGATAAAAAGCCTTTTATTTTGACCGCCAAACCCTTTCGGGGAGCATTTGCAACCGTTGGGCACCATTTTTGAGTGAATTGCTGAAAGTCAGATTTTTGCTGAAATTGTGACCCCGGGGCTTAGGGATTTTTTCAAAAAATCTTTTTCCGCCGGTTAAGTTGTTGAGGGCTGATTTCTTGTCCTGTGATAAAAACCCTTCTGTTTCGACCGCCAAAGATTTCAGAGGAGCATTTGCAACCGCAGGGAACCATTTTTGAGTGAATTGCTGAAAGTCAGATTTTTGCTGAAATTGTGACCCCAGGGCTTAGGGATTTTTTCAAAAAATCTTTTTCCGCCGGTTAAGTTGTCGAAGGCTAATTTCTTGTCCTGTGATAAAAAGCCTTCTATTTTGACCGCCAAACCTTTTAGGGGAGCATTTGCAACCGTTGGGCACCATTTTTGAGTGAATTGCTGAAAGTTAGATTTTTTCTGAAATTGTGACCCCGGGTTTTAGGGATTTTTTCAAAAAATCTTTTTCCGCCGGTTAAGTTGTTGAGGGCTGATTTCTGGTCCTGTGATAAAAACCCTTCTGTTTCGACCGCCAAACCTTTTAGGGGAGCATTTGCAACCGTTGGGGACCATTTTTGAGTGAATTGCTGAAAGTCAGATTTTTGTTGAAATTGTGACCCCGGGGCTTAGGGATTTTTCAAAAAATCTTTTTCCGCCGGTTAAGTTGTTGAGGGCTGATTTCTTGTCCTGTGATAAAAACCCTTCTGTTTCGACCGCCAAAGATTTCAGAGGAGCATTTGCAACCGCAGGGAACCATTTTTGAGTGAATTGCTGAAAGTCAGATTTTTGCTGAAATTGTGACCCCAGGGCTTAGGGATTTTTTCAAAAAATCTTTTTCCGCCGGTTAAGTTGTCGAAGGCTAATTTCTTGTCCTGTGATAAAAAGCCTTCTATTTTGACCGCCAAACCTTTTAGGGGAGCATTTGCAACCGTTGGGCACCATTTTTGAGTGAATTGCTGAAAGTCAGATTTTTTCTGAAATTGCGACCCCGGGTTTTAGGGATTTTTTCAAAAAATCTTTTTCCGCCGGTTAAGTTGTTGAGGGCTGATTTCTGGTCCTGTGATAAAAACCCTTCTGTTTCGACCGCCAAACCTTTTAGGGGAGCATTTGCAACCGTTGGGGACCATTTTTGAGTGAATTGCTGAAAGTCAGATTTTTGCTAAAATTGTGACCCCGGGGCTTAGGGATTTTTCAAAAAATCTTTTTCCGCCGGTTAAGTTGTTGAGGGCTGATTTCTTGTCCTGTGATAAAAACCCTTCTGTTTCGACCACCAAACCTTTTAGGGCAGCATTTGCAACCGTTGGGGACCACTTTTGAGTGATTTGCTGAAAGTCAGATTTTTGCTGAAATTGTGACTCCGGGGCTTAGGGATTTTTTCAAAAACTCCTTTTCCGCCGGTTAAGTTGTTGAGGGCTGATTTCTTGTCCTGTGATGAAAACCCTTCTGTTTCGACCGCCAAAGATTTCAGAGGAGCATTTGCAACCGTTGGGCACCATTTTTGAGTGAATTGCTGAAAGTCAGATTTTTTCTGAAATTGTGACCCCGGGGCTTAGGGATTTTTTCAAAAACTCCTTTTCCGCCGGTCAAGTTGTTCAGGGCTGATTTCTTGTCCTGCGATAAAAACCCTTCTGTTTCGACCGCCAAAGATTTCAGAGGAGCATTTGCAACCGTTGGGGAACATTTTTGAGTGAATTGCTGAAAGTCAGATTTTTTCTGAAATTGTGACCCCGGGGCTTAGGGATTTTTTCAAAAACTCTTTTTCCGCCGGTTAAGTTGTCGAGGGATAATTTCTTGCCCTGTGATAAAAAGCCTTCTGTTTCGACCGCCAAACCTTTTAGGGGAGCATTTGCAACCGTTGGGGACTATTTTTGAGTGAATTGCTGAAAGTCAGATTTTTGCTGAAATTGTGACCCCGGGGCTTAGGGATTTTTTCAAAAAATCTTTTTCCGCCGGTTAAGTTGTCGAAGGCTAATTTCTTGTCCTGTGATAAAAAGCCTTTTATTTTGACCACCAAACCCTTTCGGGGAGCATTTGCAACCGTTGGGCACCATTTTTGAGTGAATTGCTGAAAGTCAGATTTTTTCTGAAATTGTGACTCCGGGTTTTAGGGATTTTTTCAAAAAATCTTTTTCCGCCGGTTAAGTTGTTGAGGGCTGATTTCTGGTCCTGTGATAAAAACCCTTCTGTTTCGACCGCCAAACCTTTTAGGGGAGCATTTGCAACCGTTGGGCACCATTTTTGAGTGATTTGCTGAAATCAGATTTTTGCTGAAATTGTGACTCCAGGGCTTAGGGATTTTTTCAATAACTCTTTTTCCGCCGGTTAAGTTGTCGAGGGATAATTTCTTGTCCTGTGATAAAAACCCTTCTGTTTCGACCACCAAACCTTTTAGGGGAGCATTTGCAACCGTTGGGAACCATTTTTGAGTGAATTGCTGAAAGTCAGATTTTTTCTGAAATTGTGACCCCGGGGCTTAGGGATTTTTTCAAAAAATCTTTTTCCGCCGGTTAAGTTGTTGAGTGCTGATTTCTTGTCCTGTGATAAAAAGGCTTCTGTTTCGACCGCCAAAGATTTCAGAGGAGCATTTGCAACTGTTGGGGTCCATTTTTGAGTGAATTTCTGAAAGTCAGATTTTTTCTGAAATTGTGACCCCGGGGCTTAGGGATTTCTTCAAAAACTCTTTTTCCATCGGTTAAGTTGTTGAGGGCTGATTTCTTGTCCTGTGATAAAAAGCCTTCTGTTTCGACCGCCAAAGATTTCAGAGGAGCATTTGCAACCGTTGGCGTCCATTTTTGAGTGAATTGCTGAAAGTCAGATTTTTTCTGAAATTGTGACCCAGGGGCTTAGGGATTTTTTCAAAAAATCTTTTTCCGCCGGTTAAGTTGTTGAGGGCTGATTTCTTGTCCTGTGATAAAAACCCTTCTGTTTCGACCGCCAAAGATTTCAGAGGAGCATTTGCTACCCTTGGGGACCATTTTTGAGTGAATTGCTGAAAGTCAGATTTTTTCTGAAATTGTGACCCCGGGGCTTGGGGATTTTTTCAAAAACTTTTTTTCCGCCGGTTAAGTTGTTGAGGGCTGATTTCTTGTCCTGTGATAAAAACCCTTCTGTTTCGACCACAAAAGATTTCAGAGGAGCATTTGCAACCGTTCGGGAACATTTTTGAGTGAATTGCTGAAAGTCAGATTTTTTCTGAAATTGTGACTCCGGGGCTTAGGGATTTTTTCAAAAACTCTTTTTCCGCCGGTTAAGTTGTCGAGGGATAATTTCTTGCCCTGTGATAAAAAGCCTTCTGTTTCGACCGCCAAACCTTTTAGGGGAGCATTTGCAACCGTTGGGGACTATTTTTGAGTGAATTGCTGAAAGTCAGTTTTTTGCTGAAATTGTGACCCCGGGGCTTAGGGATTTTTTCAAAAAATCTTTTTCCGCCGGTTAAGTTGTCGAAGGCTAATTTCTTGTCCTGTGATAAAAAGCCTTTTATTTTGACCGCCAAACCCTTTCGGGGAGCATTTGCAACCGTTGGGCACCATTTTTGAGTGAATTGCTGAAAGTCAGATTTTTGCTGAAATTGTGACCCCGGGGCTTAGGGATTTTTTCAAAAAATCTTTTTCCGCCGGTTAAGTTGTTGAGGGCTGATTTCTTGTCCTGTGATAAAAACCCTTCTGTTTCGACCGCCAAAGATTTCAGAGGAGCATTTGCAACCGCAGGGAACCATTTTTGAGTGAATTGCTGAAAGTCAGATTTTTGCTGCAATTGTGACCCCAGGGCTTAGGGATTTTTTCAAAAAATCTTTTTCCGCCGGTTAAGTTGTCGAAGGCTAATTTCTTGTCCTGTGATAAAAAGCCTTCTATTTTGACCGCCAAACCTTTTAGGGGAGCATTTGCAACCGTTGGGCACCATTTTTGAGTGAATTGCTGAAAGTCAGATTTTTTCTGAAATTGTGACCCCGGGTTTTAGGGATTTTTTCAAAAAATCTTTTTCCGCCGGTTAAGTTGTTGAGGGCTGATTTCTGGTCCTGTGATAAAAACCCTTCTGTTTCGACCGCCAAACCTTTTAGGGGAGCATTTGCAACCGTTGGGGACCATTTTTGAGTGAATTGCTGAAAGTCAGATTTTTTCTGAAATTGTGACCCCGGGGCTTAGGGATTTCTTCAAAAACTCTTTTTCCATCGGTTAAGTTGTTGAGGGCTGATTTCTTGTCCTGTGATAAAAAGCCTTCTGTTTCGACCGCCAAAGATTTCAGAGGAGCATTTGCAACCGTTGGCGTCCATTTTTGAGTGAATTGCTGAAAGTCAGATTTTTTCTGAAATTGTGACCCAGGGGCTTAGGGATTTTTTCAAAAAGTCTTTTTCCGCCGGTTAAGTTGTTGAGGGCTGATTTCTTGTCCTGTGATAAAAACCCTTCTGTTTCGACCGCCAAAGATTTCAGAGGAGCATTTGCTACCCTTGGGGACCATTTTTGAGTGAATTGCTGAAAGTCAGATTTTTTCTGAAATTGTGACCCCGGGGCTTGGGGATTTTTTCAAAAACTTTTTTTCCGCCGGTTAAGTTGTTGAGGGCTGATTTCTTGTCCTGTGATAAAAACCCTTCTGTTTCGACCACAAAAGATTTCAGAGGAGCATTTGCAACCGTTCGGGAACATTTTTGAGTGAATTGCTGAAAGTCAGATTTTTTCTGAAATTGTGACTCCGGGGCTTAGGGATTTTTTCAAAAACTCTTTTTCCGCCGGTTAAGTTGTCGAGGGATAATTTCTTGCCCTGTGATAAAAAGCCTTCTGTTTCGACCGCCAAACCTTTTAGGGGAGCATTTGCAACCGTTGGGGACTATTTTTGAGTGAATTGCTGAAAGTCAGTTTTTTGCTGAAATTGTGACCCCGGGGCTTAGGGATTTTTTCAAAAAATCTTTTTCCGCCGGTTAAGTTGTCGAAGGCTAATTTCTTGTCCTGTGATAAAAAGCCTTTTATTTTGACCGCCAAACCCTTTCGGGGAGCATTTGCAACCGTTGGGCACCATTTTTGAGTGAATTGCTGAAAGTCAGATTTTTGCTGAAATTGTGACCCCGGGGCTTAGGGATTTTTTCAAAAAATCTTTTTCCGCCGGTTAAGTTGTTGAGGGCTGATTTCTTGTCCTGTGATAAAAACCCTTCTGTTTCGACCGCCAAAGATTTCAGAGGAGCATTTGCAACCGCAGGGAACCATTTTTGAGTGAATTGCTGAAAGTCAGATTTTTGCTGCAATTGTGACCCCAGGGCTTAGGGATTTTTTCAAAAAATCTTTTTCCGCCGGTTAAGTTGTCGAAGGCTAATTTCTTGTCCTGTGATAAAAAGCCTTCTATTTTGACCGCCAAACCTTTTAGGGGAGCATTTGCAACCGTTGGGCACCATTTTTGAGTGAATTGCTGAAAGTCAGATTTTTTCTGAAATTGTGACCCCGGGTTTTAGGGATTTTTTCAAAAAATCTTTTTCCGCCGGTTAAGTTGTTGAGGGCTGATTTCTGGTCCTGTGATAAAAACCCTTCTGTTTCGACCGCCAAACCTTTTAGGGGAGCATTTGCAACCGTTGGGGACCATTTTTGAGTGAATTGCTGAAAGTCAGATTTTTGCTAAAATTGTGACCCCGGGGCTTAGGGATTTTTCAAAAAATCTTTTTCCGCCGGTTAAGTTGTTGAGGGCTGATTTCTTGTCCTGTGATAAAAACCCTTCTGTTTCGACCGCCAAAGATTTCAGAGGAGCATTTGCAACCGCAGGGAACCATTTTTGAGTGAATTGCTGAAAGTCAGATTTTTGCTGAAATTGTGACCCCAGGGCTTAGGGATTTTTTCAAAAAATCTTTTTCCGCCGGTTAAGTTGTCGAAGGCTAATTTCTTGTCCTGTGATAAAAAGCCTTCTATTTTGACCGCCAAACCTTTTAGGGGAGCATTTGCAACCGTTGGGCACCATTTTTGAGTGAATTGCTGAAAGTCAGATTTTTTCTGAAATTGTGACCCCGGGTTTTAGGGATTTTTTCAAAAAATCTTTTTCCGCCGGTTAAGTTGTTGAGGGCTGATTTCTGGTCCTGTGATAAAAACCCTTCTGTTTCGACCGCCAAACCTTTTAGGGGAGCATTTGCAACCGTTGGGGACCATTTTTGAGTGAATTGCTGAAAGTCAGATTTTTGCTAAAATTGTGACCCCGGGGCTTAGGGATTTTTCAAAAAATCTTTTTCCGCCGGTTAAGTTGTTGAGGGCTGATTTCTTGTCCTGTGATAAAAACCCTTCTGTTTCGACCGCCAAAGATTTCAGAGGAGCATTTGCAACCGCAGGGAACCATTTTTGAGTGAATTGCTGAAAGTCAGATTTTTGCTGAAATTGTGACCCCAGGGCTTAGGGATTTTTTCAAAAAATCTTTTTCCGCCGGTTAAGTTGTCGAAGGCTAATTTCTTGTCCTGTGATAAAAAGCCTTCTATTTTGACCGCCAAACCTTTTAGGGGAGCATTTGCAACCGTTGGGCACCATTTTTGAGTGAATTGCTGAAAGTCAGATTTTTTCTGAAATTGTGACCCCGGGTTTTAGGGATTTTTTCAAAAAATCTTTTTCCGCCGGTTAAGTTGTTGAGGGCTGATTTCTGGTCCTGTGATAAAAACCCTTCTGTTTCGACCGCCAAACCTTTTAGGGGAGCATTTGCAACCGTTGGGGACCATTTTTGAGTGAATTGCTGAAAGTCAGATTTTTGCTAAAATTGTGACCCCGGGGCTTAGGGATTTTTCAAAAAATCTTTTTCCGCCGGTTAAGTTGTTGAGGGCTGATTTCTTGTCCTGTGATAAAAACCCTTCTGTTTCGACCGCCAAAGATTTCAGAGGAGCATTTGCAACCGCAGGGAACCATTTTTGAGCGAATTGCTGAAAGTCAGATTTTTGCTGAAATTGTGACCCCAGGGCTTAGGGATTTTTTCAAAAAATCTTTTTCCGCCGGTTAAGTTGTCGAAGGCTAATTTCTTGTCCTGTGATAAAAAGCCTTCTATTTTGACCGCCAAACCTTTTAGGGGAGCATTTGCAACCGTTGGGCACCATTTTTGAGTGAATTGCTGAAAGTCAGATTTTTTCTGAAATTGTGACCCCGGGTTTTAGGGATTTTTTCAAAAAATCTTTTTCCGCCGGTTAAGTTGTTGAGGGCTGATTTCTGGTCCTGTGATAAAAACCCTTCTGTTTCGACCGCCAAACCTTTTAGGGGAGCATTTGCAACCGTTGGGGACCATTTTTGAGTGAATTGCTGAAAGTCAGATTTTTGCTAAAATTGTGACCCCAGGGCTTAGGGATTTTGCAAAAAATCTTTTTCCGCCGGTTAAGTTGTTGAGGGCTGATTTCCTGTCCTGTGATAAAAACCCTTCTGTTTCGACCACCAAACCTTTTAGGGCAGCATTTGCAACCGTTGGGGACCACTTTTGAGTGATTTGCTGAAAGTCAGATTTTTGCTGAAATTGTGACTCCGGGGCTTAGGGATTTTTTCAAAAACTCCTTTTCCGCCGGTTAAGTTGTTGAGGGCTGATTTCTTGTCCTGTGATGAAAACCCTTCTGTTTCGACCGCCAAAGATTTCAGAGGAGCATTTGCAACCGTTGGGCACCATTTTTGAGTGAATTGCTGAAAGTCAGATTTTTTCTGAAATTGTGACCCCGGGGCTTAGGGATTTTTTCAAAAACTCCTTTTCCGCCGGTCAAGTTGTTCAGGGCTGATTTCTTGTCCTGCGATAAAAACCCTTCTGTTTCGACCGCCAAAGATTTCAGAGGAGCATTTGCAACCGTTCGGGAACATTTTTGAGTGAATTGCTGAAAGTCAGATTTTTTCTGAAATTGTGACTCCGGGGCTTAGGGATTTTTTCAAAAACTCTTTTTCCGCCGGTTAAGTTGTCGAGGGATAATTTCTTGCCCTGTGATAAAAAGCCTTCTGTTTCGACCGCCAAACCTTTTAGGGGAGCATTTGCAACCGTTGGGGACTATTTTTGAGTGAATTGCTGAAAGTCAGATTTTTGCTGAAATTGTGACCCCGGGGCTTAGGGATTTTTTCAAAAAATCTTTTTCCGCCGGTTAAGTTGTCGAAGGCTAATTTCTTGTCCTGTGATAAAAAGCCTTTTATTTTGACCACCAAACCCTTTCGGGGAGCATTTGCAACCGTTGGGCACCATTTTTGAGTGAATTGCTGAAAGTCAGATTTTTTCTGAAATTGTGACCCCGGGTTTTAGGGATTTTTTCAAAAAATCTTTTTCCGCCGGTTAAGTTGTTGAGGGCTGATTTCTGGTCCTGGGATAAAAACCCTTCTGTTTCGACCGCCAACGATTTCAGAGGAGCATTTGCAACCGTTGGGGACCATTTTTGAGTGAATTGCTGAAAGTCAGATTTTTTCTGAAATTGTGACCCCGGGGCTTACGGATTTTTTCAAAAACTCCTTTTCCGCCGGTTAACTTGTTGAGGGCTGATTTCTTGTCCTGTGATGAAAACCCTTCTGTTTCGACCGCCAAAGATTTCAGAGGAGCATTTGCAACCGTTGGGCACCATTTTTGAGTGAATTGCTGAAAGTCAGATTTTTGCTGAAATTGTGACCCCAGGGCTTAGGGATTTTTTCAAAAAATCTTTTTCCGCCGGTTAAGTTGTCAAAGGCTAATTTCTTGTCCTGTGATAAAAAGCCTTTTATTTTGACCGCCAAACCCTTTCCGGGGAGCATTTGCAACCGTTGGGCACCATTTTTGAGTGAATTGCTGAAAGTCAGATTTTTGCTGAAATTGTGACCCCGGGGCTTAGGGATTTTTTCAAAAAATCTTTTTCCGCCGGTTAAGTTGTTGAGGGCTGATTTCTTGTCCTGTGATAAAAACCCTTCTGTTTCGACCGCCAAACCTTTTAGGGGAGCATTTGCAACCGTTGGGGACCATTTTTGAGTGAATTGCTGAAAGTCAGATTTTTGCTGAAATTGTGACCCCGGGGCTTAGGGATTTTTCAAAAAATCTTTTTCCGCCGGTTAAGTTGTTGAGGGCTGATTTCTGGTCCTGTGATAAAAAGCCTTCTGTTTCGACCGCCAACGATTTCAGAGGAGCATTTGCAACCGTTGGGGACCATTTATGAGTGAATTGCTGAAAGTCAGATTTTTTCTGAAATTGTGACCCCGGGGCTTAGGGATTTTTTCAAAAACTCCTTTTCCGCCGGTCAAGTTGTTCAGGGCTGATTTCTTGTCCTGCGATAAAAACCCTTCTGTTTCGACCGCCAAAGATTTCAGAGGAGCATTTGCAACCGTTGGGAACCATTTTTGAGTGAATTGCTGAAAGTCAGATTTTTTCTGAAATTGTGACTCCGGGGCTTAGGGATTTTTTCAAAAACTCTTTTTCCGCCGGTTAAGTTGTCGAGGGATAATTTCTTGCCATGTGATAAAAAGCCTTCTGTTTCGACCGCCAAACCTTTTAGGGGAGCATTTGCAACCGTTGGGGACTATTTTTGAGTGAATTGCTGAAAGTCAGATTTTTGCTGAAATTGTGACCCCGGGGCTTAGGGATTTTTTCAAAAAATCTTTTTCCGCCGGTTAAGTTGTCGAAGGCTAATTTCTTGTCCTGTGATAAAAAGCCTTTTATTTTGACCGCCAAACCCTTTCGGGGAGCATTTGCAACCGTTGGGGACCATTTTTGAGTGAATTGCTGAAAGTCAGATTTTTTCTGAATTGTGACCCCGGGGCTTAGGGATTTTTTCAAAAACTCTTTTTCCGCCGGTTAAGTTGTCGAGGGATAATTTCTTGTCCTGTGATAAAAACCCTTCTGTTTCGAACGCCAAACCTTTTAGGGGAGCATTTGCAACCGTTGGGGACCATTTTTGAGTGAATTGCTGAAAGTCAGATTTTTGCTGAAATTGTGACCCCGGGGCTTAGGGATTTTTTCAAAAAATCTTTTTCCGCCGGTTAAGTTGTCGAAGGCTAATTTCTTGTCCTGTGATAAAAAGCCTTTTATTTTGACCGCCAAACCCTTTCCGGGGAGCATTTGCAACCGTTGGGCACCATTTTTGAGTGAATTGCTGAAAGTCAGATTTTTGCTGAAATTGTGACCCCGGGGCTTAGGGTTTTTTCAAAAAATCTTTTTCCGCCGGTTAAGTTGTCTAGGGATAATTTCTTGCCCTGTGATAAAAAGCCTTTTATTTTGACCGCCAAACCCTTTCGGGGAGCATTTGCAACCGTTGGGCACCATTTTTGAGTGAATTGCTGAAAGTCAGATTTTTGCTGAAATTGTGACCCCGGGTGTCAGAGTTGCTTCCAGATCCTAGCTCACAGAGGATCACGCTAGCCAGCGATCATTAAATAAAAGTCTTTATTGAGTTACAGTTTCCATTCTCAAGCTGCTGCGTGCAACCCTACGTCTAATGGTTAGATCGGCGAAGCTCCATCTGAGTCTCCGCCCCTTGTACACCAACTTAATATCCTAGCCTTGCTCCACCTTTTCCGCCTGACTGTTCTTCTCTGGGTCCCTCTGCCCCCCGGGGTCTCTTCCTTCCGGGATTCCTCTGACGCTGACGCTGACCCCCCTGACTCTTCTCCCTCCTTTCGGCGGGCTTTAGGACCTGGCTCCCTTTCCGGGCTGCCTACTGCGCCACCTTCCTGTGCATTTGAACTTGTCGCGCGCGCCCAACCTTCCACCTTCCGTCTGACCGTTTCTTCGCTCCCCGATGGAGGTGTGGCCACTCCTGACTCGTGCCCTCCCCCCTGTTGTGAGCTGCCAGCGCTTGATCCCTGGCGCCCTTCCTCTTCCCTGCTCTCTGGCGGTGACGCTGGTCCCGATTTCCAACTGCTCCCCTCTGAGTCCCCTCTGGCTCTCTCTTCCTGGGGTGTCCCCCTAGGCTCTCCCCTTGCCCTGGCCACTGGTGCTCCTTTCTGTGAATCTTCTGATTCACTGGAAAGACTCGGAGATCTCGGGTCGTCGTCATCACTCATCTTTTCTTCTGCCTCCTGCCCCTCGCTCTCTGTTTCCTCCCTTGCCCTTGCCTCTGCTCCTGAACCCCTGACACCGGGGCTTTGGGATTTTTTCAAAAAATCTTTTTCCGCCGGTTAAGTTGTCGAAGGCTAATTTCTTGTCCTGTGATAAAAAGCCTTTTATTTTGACCGCCAAACCCTTTCGGGGAGCATTTGCAACCGTTGGGCACCATTTTTGAGTGAATTGCTGAAAGTCAGATTTTTGCTGAAATTGTGACCCCGGGTTTTAGGGATTTTTTCAAAAAATCTTTTTCCGCCGGTTAAGTTGTTGAGGGCTGATTTCTTGTCCTGTGATAAAAACCCTTCTGTTTCGACCACCAAACCTTTTAGGGCAGCATTTGCAACCGTTGGGGACCACTTTTGAGTGATTTGCTGAAAGTCAGATTTTTGCTGAAATTGTGACTCCGGGGCTTAGGGATTTTTTCAAAAAATCTTTTTCCGCCGGTTAAGTTGTTGAGGGCTGATTTCTTGTCCTGTGATAAAAACCCGTCTGTTTCGACCGTCAAAGATTTCAGAGGAGCATTTGCAACCGTTGGGGACCATTTTTGAGTGAATTGCTGAAAGTGAGATTTTTGCTAAAATTGTGACCCCGGGGCTTAGGGATTTTTCAAAAAATCTTTTTCCGCCGGTTAAGTTGTCGAGGGATAATTTCTTGTCCTGTGATAAAAACCCTTCTGTTTCGAACGCCAAAGATTTCAGAGGAGCATTTGCAACCGTTGGGGAACATTTTTGAGTGAATTGCTGAAAGTCAGATTTTTTCTGAAATTGTGACCCCGGGGCTTAGGGATTTTTTCAAAAACTCTTTTTCCGCCGGTTAAGTTGTCGAGGGCTGATTCCTTGTCCTGTGATAAAAACCCTTCTGTTTCGACCGCCAAACCTTTTAGGGGAGCATTTGCAACCGTTGGGGACCATTTTAGAGTGAATTGCTGAAAGTCAGATTTTTTCTGAAATTGTGACCCCGGGGCTTAGGGATTTTTTCAAAAAATCTTTTTCCGCCGGTTATGTTGTTGAGGGCTGATTTCGTGTCCTGTGATAAAAACCCTTCTGTTTCGACCACCAAACCTTTTAGGGCAGCATTTGCAACCGTTGGGGACCACTTTTGAGTGATTTGCTGAAAGTCAGATTTTTGCTGAAATTGTGACTCCGGGGCTTAGGGATTTTTTCAAAAAATCTTTTTCCGCCGGTTAAGTTGTTGAGGACTGATTTCTTGTCCTGTGATAAAAACCCGTCTGTTTCGACCGTCAAAGATTTCAGAGGAGCATTTGCAACCGTTGGGGAACATTTTTGAGTGAATTGCTGAAAGTCAGATTTTTGCTAAAATTGTGACCCCGGGGCTTAGGGATTTTTCAAAAAATCTTTTTCCGCCGGTTAAGTTGTCGAAGGCTAATTTCTTGTCCTGTGATAAAAAGCCTTCTATTTTGACCGACAAACCTTTCAGAGGAGCATTTGCAACCTTTGCGGACCATTTTGAGTGAATTGCTGAAAGTCAGATTTTTTCTGAATTGTGACCCCGGGGCTTAGGGATTTTTTTCAAAAACTCTTTTTCCGCCGGTTAAGTTGTCGAGGGATAATTTCTTGTCCTGTGATAAAAACCCTTCTGTTTCGAACGCCAAACCTTTTAGGGGAGCATTTGCAACCGTTGGGCACCATTTTTGAGTGAATTGCTGAAAGTCATATTTTTTCTGAAATTGTGACCCCGGGGCTTAGGGATTTTTTCAAAAAATCTTTTTCCGCCGGTTAAGTTGTTGAGGGCTGATTTCTGGTCCTGTGATAAAAACCCTTCTGTTTCGACCGCCAACGATTTCAGATGAACATTTGCAACTGTTGGGGACCATTTTTGAGTGAATTGCTGAAAGTCAGATTTTTTCTGAAATTGTGACCCCGGGGCTTAGGGATTTTTTCAAAAACTCTTTTTCCGCCGGTTAAGTTGTCGAGGGCTGATTCCTTGTCCTGTGATAAAAACCCTTCTGTTTCGACCGCCAAACCTTTTAGGGGAGCATTAGCAACCGTTGGGGACCATTTTAGAGTGAATTGCTGAAAGTCAGATTTTTTCTGAAATTGTGACCCCGGGGCTTAGGGATTTTTTCAAAAAATCTTTTTCCGCCGGTTATGTTGTCGAAGGCTAATTTCTTGTCCTGTGATCAAAACCCTTCTATTTTGACCGCCAAAGATTTCAGAGGAGCATTTGCAACCGTTGGGGACCATTTTTGAGTGATTTGCTGAAAGTCAGATTTTTTCTGAAATTGTTACCCCGGGGCTTAGGGATTTTTTCAAAAACTCTTTTTCCGCCGGTTAAGTTGTTGAGGGCTGATTTCTTGTCCTGTGATAAAAACCCTTCTGTTTCGACCGCCAAAGATTTCAGAGGAGCATTTGCAACCGTTGGGGACCATTTTTGAGTGAATTGCTGAAAGTCAGATTTTTTCTGAATTGTGACCCCGGGGCTTAGGGATTTTTTCAAAAACTCTTTTTCCGCTGGTTAAGTTGTCGAGGGATAATTTCTTGTCCGGTGATAAAAAGCCTTCTGTTTCGACCGCCAAACCTTTTAGGGGAGCATTTGCAACCGTTGGGGACTATTTTTGAGTGAATTGCTGAAAGTCAGATTTTTGCTGAAATTGTGACCCCGGGGCTTAGGGATTTTTTCAAAAAATCTTTTTCCGCCGGTTAAGTTGTCGAAGGCTAATTTCTTGTCCTGTGATAAAAAGCCTTTTATTTTGACCGCCAAACCCTTTCCGGGGAGCATTTGCAACCGTTGGGCACCATTTTTGAGTGAATTGCTGAAAGTCAGATTTTTGCTGAAATTGTGACCCCGGGGCTGAGGGATTTTTTCAAAAAATCTTTTTCCGCCGGTTAAGTTGTTGAGGGCTGATTTCTTGTCCTGTGATAAAAACCCTTCTGTTTCGACCGCCAAACCTTTTAGGGGAGCATTTGCAACCGTTGGGGACCATTTTTGAGTGAATTGCTGAAAGTCAGATTTTTGCTGAAATTGTGACCCCGGGGCTTAGGGATTTTTCAAAAAATCTTTTTCCGCCGGTTAAGTTGTTGAGGGCTGATTTCTGTTCCTGTGATAAAAAGCCTTCTGTTTCGACCGCCAACGATTTCAGAGGAGCATTTGCAACCGTTGGGGACCATTTTTGAGTGAATTGCTGAAAGTCAGATTTTTTCTGAAATTGTGACCCCGGGGCTTAGGGATTTTTTCAAAAACTCCTTTTCCGCCGGTCAAGTTGTTCAGGGATGATTTCTTGTCCTGCGATAAAAACCCTTCTGTTTCGACCGCCAAAGATTTCAGAGGAGCATTTTCAACCGTTGGGAACCATTTTTGAGTGAATTGCTGAAAGTCAGATTTTTTCTGAAATTGTGACCCCGGGGCTTAGGGATTTTGTCAAAAACTCTTTTTCCGCCGGTTAAGTTGTTGAGGGCTGATTTCTTGTCCTGTGATAAAAACGCTTCTGTTTCGACCGCAAAAGATTTCAGAGGAGCATTTGCAACCGTTGGGGAACATTTTTGAGTGAATTGCTGAAAGTCAGATTTTTTCTGAAATTGTAACTCCGGGGCTTAGGGATTTTTTCAAAAACTCTTTTTCCGCCGGTTAAGTTGTCGAGGGATAATTTCTTGCCCTGTGATAAAAAGCCTTCTGTTTCGACCGCCAAACCTTTTAGGGGAGCATTTGCAACCGTTGGGGACTATTTTTGAGTGAATTGCTGAAAGTCAGATTTTTGCTGAAATTGTGACCCCGGGGCTGAGGGATTTTTTCAAAAAATCTTTTTCCGCCGGTTAAGTTGTTGAGGGCTGATTTCTTGTCCTGTGATAAAAACCCTTCTGTTTCGACCGCCAAACCTTTTAGGGCAGCATTTGCAACCGTTGGGGACCATTTTTGAGTGATTTGCTGAAAGTCAGATTTTTGCTGAAATTGTGACCCCCGGGGCTTAGGGATTTTTTCAAAAACTCTTTTTCCGCCGGTTAAGTTGTCGAGGGATAATTTCTTGTCCTGTGATAAAAACCCTTCTGTTTCGACCGCCAAACCTTTTAGGGGAGCATTTGCAACTGTTGGGGACCATTTTTGAGTGAATTGCTGAAAGTCAGATTTTTGCTGAAATTGTGACCCCGGGGCTTAGGGATTTTTCAAAAAATCTTTTTCCGCCGGTTAAGTTGTTGAGGGCTGATTTCTGTTCCTGTGATAAAAAGCCTTCTGTTTCGACCGCCAACGATTTCAGAGGAGCATTTGCAACCGTTGGGGACCATTTTTGAGTGAATTGCTGAAAGTCAGATTTTTTCTGAAATTGTGACCCCGGGGCTTAGGGATTTTTTCAAAAACTCCTTTTCCGCCGGTCAAGTTGTTCAGGGCTGATTTCTTGTCCTGCGATAAAAACCCTTCTGTTTCGACCGCCAAAGATTTCAGAGGAGCATTTGCAACCGTTGGGAACCATTTTTGAGTGAATTGCTGAAAGTCGGATTTTTTCTGAAATTGTGACCCCGGGGCTTAGGGATTTTTTCAAAAACTCCTTTTCCGCCGGTCAAGTTGTTCAGGGCTGATTTCTTGTCCTGTGATAAAAACCCTTCTGTTTCGACCGCAAAAGATTTCAGAGGAGCATTTGCAACCGTTGGGGAACATTTTTGAGTGAATTGCTGAAAGTCAGATTTTTTCTGAAATTGTGACTCCGGGGCTTAGGGATTTTTTCAAAAACTCTTTTTCCGCCGGTTAAGTTGTCGAGGGATAATTTCTTGCCCTGTGATAAAAAGCCTTCTGTTTCGACCGCCAAACCTTTTAGGGGAGCATTTGCAACCGTTGGGGACTATTTTTGAGTGAATTGCTGAAAGTCAGATTTTTGCTGAAATTGTGACCCCGGGGCTTAGGGATTTTTTCAAAAAATCTTTTTCCGCCGGTTAAGTTGTCGAAGGCTAATTTCTTGTCCTGTGATAAAAAGCCTTTTATTTTGACCGCCAAACCCTTTCGGGGAGCATTTGCAACCGTTGGGCACCATTTTTGAGTGAATTGCTGAAAGTCAGATTTTTGCTGAAATTGTGACCCCGGGGCTTAGGGATTTTTTCAAAAAATCTTTTTCCGCCGGTTAAGTTGTTGAGGGCTGATTTCTTGTCCTGTGATAAAAACCCTTCTGTTTCGACCACCAAACCTTTTAGGGCAGCATTTGCAACCGTTGGGGACCACTTTTGAGTGATTTGCTGAAAGTCAGATCTTTGCTGAAATTGTGACTCCGGGGCTTAGGGATTATTTCAAAAAATCTTTTTCCGCCGGTTAAGTTGTTGAGGGCTGATTTCTTGTCCTGTGATAAAAACCCGTCTGTTTCGACCGTCAAAGATTTCAGAGGAGCATTTGCAACCGTTCGGGACCATTTTTGAGTGAATTGCTGAAAGTCAGATTTTTGCTAAAATTGTGACCCCGGGGCTTAGGGATTTTTCAAAAAATCTTTTTCCGCCGGTTAAGTTGTCGAAGGCTAATTTCTTGTCCTGTGATAAAAAGCCTTCTATTTTGACCGCCAAACCTTTCAGAGGAGCATTTGCAACCTTTGCGGACCATTTTTGAGTGAATTGCTGAAAGTCAGATTTTTTCTGAATTGTGACCCCGGGGCTTAGGGATTTTTTCAAAAACTCTTTTTCCGCCGGTTAAGTTGTCGAGGGATAATTTCTTGTCCTGTGATAAAAACCCTTCTGTTTCGAACGCCAAACCTTTTAGGGGAGCATTTGCAACCGTTGGGGACCATTTTTGAGTGAATTGCTGAAAGTCAGATTTTTTCTGAAATTGTGACCCCGGGGCTTAGGGATTTTTTCAAAAAATCTTTTTCCGCCGGTTAAGTTGTTGAGGGATAATTTCTGGTCCTGTGATAAAAACCCTTCTGTTTCGACCGCCAACGATTTCAGAGGAACATTTGCAACCGTTGGGGACCATTTTTGAGTGAATTGCTGAAAGTCAGATTTTTTCTGAAATTGTGACCCCGGGGCTTAGGGATTTTTTCAAAAACTCTTTTTCCGCCGGTTAAGTTGTCGAGGGCTGATTCCTTGTCCTGTGATAAAAACCCTTCTGTTTCGACCGCCAAACCTTTTAGGGGAGCATTTGCAACCGTTGGGGACCATTTTTGAGTGAATTGCTGAAAGTCAGATTTTTTCTGAAATTGTGACCCCGGGGCTTAGGGATTTTTTCAAAAACTCCTTTTCCGCCGGTCAAGTTGTTCAGGGCTGATTTCTTGTCCTGCGATAAAAACCCTTCTGTTTCGACCGCCAAAGATTTCAGAGGAGCATTTGCAACCGTTGGGAACCATTTTTGAGTGAATTGCTGAAAGTCAGATTTTTTCTGAAATTGTGACCCCGGGGCTTAGGGATTTTGTCAAAAACTCTTTTTCCGCCGGTTAAGTTGTTAAGGGATGATTTCTTGTCCTGTGATAAAAACCCTTCTGTTTGGACCGCAAAAGATTTCAGAGGAGCATTTGCAACCGTTGGGGAACATTTTTGAGTGAATTGCTGAAAGTCAGATTTTTTCTGAAATTGTGACTCCGGGGCTTAGGGATTTTTTCAAAAACTCTTTTTCCGCCGGTTAAGTTGTCGAGGGATAATTTCTTGCCCTGTGATAAAAAGCCTTCTGTTTCGACCGCCAAACCTTTTAGGGGAGCATTTGCAACCGTTGGGGACTATTTTTGAGTGAATTGCTGAAAGTCAGATTTTTGCTGAAATTGTGACCCCGGGGCTTAGGGATTTTTTCAAAAAATCTTTTTCCGCCGGTTAAGTTGTCGAAGGCTAATTTCTTGTCCTGTGATAAAAAGCCTTTTATTTTGACCGCCAAACCCTTTCGGGGAGCATTTGCAACCGTTGGGCACCATTTTTGAGTGAATTGCTGAAAGTCAGATTTTTGCTGAAATTGTGACCCCGGGGCTTAGGGATTTTTTCAAAAAATCTTTTTCCGCCGGTTAAGTTGTTGAGGGCTGATTTCTTGTCCTGTGATAAAAACCCTTCTGTTTCGACCACCAAACCTTTTAGGGCAGCATTTGCAACCGTTGGGGACCACTTTTGAGTGATTTGCTGAAAGTCAGATCTTTGCTGAAATTGTGACTCCGGGGCTTAGGGATTATTTCAAAAAATCTTTTTTCCGCCGGTTAAGTTGTTGAGGGCTGATTTCTTGTCCTGTGATAAAAACCCTTCTGTTTCGACCGTCAAAGATTTCAGAGGAGCATTTGCAACCGTTGGGGACCATTTTTGGGGGAATTGCTGAAAGTCAGATTTTTGCTAAAATTGTGACCCCGGGGCTTAGGGATTTTTCAAAAAATCTTTTTCCGCCGGTTAAGTTGTCGAAGGCTAATTTCTTGTCCTGTGATAAAAAGCCTTCTATTTTGACCGCCAAACCTTTCAGAGGAGCATTTGCAACCTTTGCGGACCATTTTTGAGTGAATTGCTGAAAGTCAGATTTTTTCTGAATTGTGACCCCGGGGCTTAGGGATTTTTTCAAAAACTCTTTTTCCGCCGGTTAAGTTGTCGAGGGCTGATTCCTTGTCCTGTGATAAAAACCCTTCTGTTTCGACCGCCAAACCTTTTAGGGGAGCATTTGCAACCGTTGGGGACCATTTTTGAGTGAATTGCTGAAAGTCAGATTTTTTCTGAAATTGTGACCCCGGGGCTTAGGGATTTTTTCAAAAACTCTTTTTCCGCCGGTTAAGTTGTCGAGGGCTGATTCCTTGTCCTGTGATAAAAACCCTTCTGTTTCGACCGCCAAACCTTTTAGGGGAGCATTTGCAACCGTTGGGGACCATTTTTGAGTGAATTGCTGAAAGTCAGATTTTTTCTGAAATTGTGACCCCGGGGCTTAGGGATTTTTTCAAAAACTCCTTTTCCGCCGGTCAAGTTGTTCAGGGCTGATTTCTTGTCCTGCGATAAAAACCCTTCTGTTTCGACCGCCAAAGATTTCAGAGGAGCATTTGCAACCGTTGGGAACCATTTTTGAGTGAATTGCTGAAAGTCAGATTTTTTCTGAAATTGTGACCCCGGGGCTTAGGGATTTTGTCAAAAACTCTTTTTCCGCCGGTTAAGTTGTTGAGGGCTGATTTCTTGTCCTGTGATAAAAACCCTTCTGTTTGGACCGCAAAAGATTTCAGAGGAGCATTTGCAACCGTTGGGGAACATTTTTGAGTGAATTGCTGAAAGTCAGACTTTTTCTGAAATTGTGACTCCGGGGCTTAGGGATTTTTTCAAAAACTCTTTTTCCGCCGGTTAAGTTGTCGAGGGATAATTTCTTGCCCTGTGATAAAAAGCCTTCTGTTTCGACCGCCAAACCTTTTAGGGGAGCATTTGCAACCGTTGGGGACTATTTTTGAGTGAATTGCTGAAAGTCAGATTTTTGCTGAAATTGTGACCCCGGGGCTTAGGGATTTTTTCAAAAAATCTTTTTCCGCCGGTTAAGTTGTCGAAGGCTAATTTCTTGTCCTGTGATAAAAAGCCTTCTATTTTGACCGCCAAACCTTTTCGGGGAGCATTTGCAACCGTTGGGCACCATTTTTGAGTGAATTGCTGAAAGTCAGATTTTTGCTGAAATTGTGACCCCGGGGCTTAGGGATTTTTTCAAAAAATCTTTTTCCGCCGGTTAAGTTGTTGAGGGCTGATTTCTTGTCCTGTGATAAAAACCCTTCTGTTTCGACCACCAAACCTTTTAGGGCAGCATTTGCAACCGTTGGGGACCACTTTTGAGTGATTTGCTGAAAGTCAGATCTTTGCTGAAATTGTGACCCCGGGGCTTAGGGATTTTTCAAAAAATCTTTTTCCGCCGGTTAAGTTGTTGAGGGCTGATTTCTTGTCCTGTGATAAAAACCCTTCTGTTTCGACCGCCAAAGATTTCAGAGGAGCATTTGCAACCGTTGGGAACCATTTTTGGGGGAATTGCTGAAAGTCAGATTTTTGCTAAAATTGTGACCCCGGGGCTTAGGGATTTTTCAAAAAATCTTTTTCCGCCGGTTAAGTTGTCGAAGGCTAATTTCTTGTCCTGTGATAAAAAGCCTTCTATTTTGACCGCCAAACCTTTCAGAGGAGCATTTGCAACCTTTGCGGACCATTTTTGAGTGAATTGCTGAAAGTCAGATTTTTTCTGAATTGTGACCCCGGGGCTTAGGGATTTTTTCAAAAACTCTTTTTCCGCCGGTTAAGTTGTCGAGGGCTGATTCCTTGTCCTGTGATAAAAACCCTTCTGTTTCGACCGCCAAACCTTTTAGGGGAGCATTTGCAACCGTTGGGGACCATTTTTGAGTGAATTGCTGAAAGTCAGATTTTTTCTGAAATTGTGACCCCGGGGCTTAGGGATTTTTTCAAAAACTCTTTTTCCGCCGGTTAAGTTGTCGAGGGCTGATTCCTTGTCCTGTGATAAAAACCCTTCTGTTTCGACCGCCAAACCTTTTAGGGGAGCATTTGCAACCGTTGGGGACCATTTTTGAGTGAATTGCTGAAAGTCAGATTTTTTCTGAAATTGTGACCCCGGGGCTTAGGGATTTTTTCAAAAACTCCTTTTCCGCCGGTCAAGTTGTTCAGGGCTGATTTCTTGTCCTGCGATAAAAACCCTTCTGTTTCGACCGCCAAAGATTTCAGAGGAGCATTTGCAACCGTTGGGAACCATTTTTGAGTGAATTGCTGAAAGTCAGATTTTTTCTGAAATTGTGACCCCGGGGCTTAGGGATTTTGTCAAAAACTCTTTTTCCGCCGGTTAAGTTGTTGAGGGCTGATTTCTTGTCCTGTGATAAAAACCCTTCTGTTTGGACCGCAAAAGATTTCAGAGGAGCATTTGCAACCGTTGGGGAACATTTTTGAGTGAATTGCTGAAAGTCAGACTTTTTCTGAAATTGTGACTCCGGGGCTTAGGGATTTTTTCAAAAACTCTTTTTCCGCCGGTTAAGTTGTCGAGGGATAATTTCTTGCCCTGTGATAAAAAGCCTTCTGTTTCGACCGCCAAACCTTTTAGGGGAGCATTTGCAACCGTTGGGGACTATTTTTGAGTGAATTGCTGAAAGTCAGATTTTTGCTGAAATTGTGACCCCGGGGCTTAGGGATTTTTTCAAAAAATCTTTTTCCGCCGGTTAAGTTGTCGAAGGCTAATTTCTTGTCCTGTGATAAAAAGCCTTCTATTTTGACCGCCAAACCTTTTCGGGGAGCATTTGCAACCGTTGGGCACCATTTTTGAGTGAATTGCTGAAAGTCAGATTTTTGCTGAAATTGTGACCCCGGGGCTTAGGGATTTTTTCAAAAAATCTTTTTCCGCCGGTTAAGTTGTTGAGGGCTGATTTCTTGTCCTGTGATAAAAACCCTTCTGTTTCGACCACCAAACCTTTTAGGGCAGCATTTGCAACCGTTGGGGACCACTTTTGAGTGATTTGCTGAAAGTCAGATCTTTGCTGAAATTGTGACTCCGGGGCTTAGGGATTATTTCAAAAAATCTTTTTCCGCCGGTTAAGTTGTTGAGGGCTGATTTCTTGTCCTGTGATAAAAACCCTTCTGTTTCGACCGTCAAAGATTTCAGAGGAGCATTTGCAACCGTTGGGGACCATTTTTGAGTGAATTGCTGAAAGTCAGATTTTTGCTAAAATTGTGACCCCGGGGCTTAGGGATTTTTCAAAAAATCTTTTTCCGCCGGTTAAGTTGTCGAAGGCTAATTTCTTGTCCTGTGATAAAAAGCCTTCTATTTTGACCGCCAAACCTTTCAGAGGAGCATTTGCAACCTTTGCGGACCATTTTTGAGTGAATTGCTGAAAGTCAGATTTTTTCTGAATTGTGACCCCGGGGCTTAGGGATTTTTTCAAAAACTCTTTTTCCGCCGGTTAAGTTGTCGAGGGCTGATTCCTTGTCCTGTGATAAAAACCCTTCTGTTTCGACCGCCAAACCTTTTAGGGGAGCATTTGCAACCGTTGGGGACCATTTTTGAGTGAATTGCTGAAAGTCAGATTTTTTCTGAAATTGTGACCCCGGGGCTTAGGGATTTTTTCAAAACATCTTTTTCCGCCGGTTATGTTGTCGAAGGCTAATTTCTTGTCCTGTGATCAAAACCCTTCTATTTTGACCGCCAAACCTTTTAGGGGAGCATTTGCAACCGTTGGGCACCATTTTTGAGTGAATTTCTGAAAGTCAGATTTTTTCTGAAATTGTGACCCCGGGGCTTAGGGATTTTTTCAAAAACTCTTTTTCCGCCGGTTAAGTTGTTGAGGGCTGATTTCTTGTCCTTTGATAAAAACCCTTCTGTTTCGACCGCCAAACCTTTTAGGGGAGCATTTGCAACCGTTGGGGACCATTTTTGAGTGAATTGCTGAAAGTCAGATTTTTGCTGAAATTGTGACCCCGGGGCTTAGGGATTTTTTGAAAAAATCTTTTTCCGCCGGTTAAGTTGTTGAGGGCTGATTTCTTGTCCTGTGATAAAAACCCTTCTGTTTCGACCGCCAAACCTTTTAGGGGAGCATTTGCAACCGTTGGGGACTATTTTTGAGTGAATTGCTGAAAGTCAGATTTTTGCTGAAATTGTGACCCCGGGGCTTAGGGATTTTTTCAAAAAATCTTTTTCCGCCGGTTAAGTTGTCGAAGGCTAATTTCTTGTCCTGTGATAAAAAGCCTTCTATTTTGACCGCCAAACCTTTTCGGGGAGCATTTGCAACCGTTGGGCACCATTTTTGAGTGAATTGCTGAAAGTCAGATTTTTGCTGAAATTGTGACCCCGGGGCTTAGGGATTTTTTCAAAAAATCTTTTTCCGCCGGTTAAGTTGTTGAGGGCTGATTTCTTGTCCTGTGATAAAAACCCTTCTGTTTCGACCACCAAACCTTTTAGGGCAGCATTTGCAACCGTTGGGGACCACTTTTGAGTGATTTGCTGAAAGTCAGATCTTTGCTGAAATTGTGACTCCGGGGCTTAGGGATTATTTCAAAAAATCTTTTTCCGCCGGTTAAGTTGTTGAGGGCTGATTTCTTGTCCTGTGATAAAAACCCTTCTGTTTCGACCGTCAAAGATTTCAGAGGAGCATTTGCAACCGTTGGGGACCATTTTTGAGTGAATTGCTGAAAGTCAGATTTTTGCTAAAATTGTGACCCCGGGGCTTAGGGATTTTTCAAAAAATCTTTTTCCGCCGGTTAAGTTGTCGAAGGCTAATTTCTTGTCCTGTGATAAAAAGCCTTCTATTTTGACCGCCAAACCTTTCAGAGGAGCATTTGCAACCTTTGCGGACCATTTTTGAGTGAATTGCTGAAAGTCAGATTTTTTCTGAATTGTGACCCCGGGGCTTAGGGATTTTTTCAAAAACTCTTTTTCCGCCGGTTAAGTTGTCGAGGGCTGATTCCTTGTCCTGTGATAAAAACCCTTCTGTTTCGACCGCCAAACCTTTTAGGGGAGCATTTGCAACCGTTGGGGACCATTTTTGAGTGAATTGCTGAAAGTCAGATTTTTTCTGAAATTGTGACCCCGGGGCTTAGGGATTTTTTCAAAACATCTTTTTCCGCCGGTTATGTTGTCGAAGGCTAATTTCTTGTCCTGTGATCAAAACCCTTCTATTTTGACCGCCAAACCTTTTAGGGGAGCATTTGCAACCGTTGGGCACCATTTTTGAGTGAATTTCTGAAAGTCAGATTTTTTCTGAAATTGTGACCCCGGGGCTTAGGGATTTTTTCAAAAACTCTTTTTCCGCCGGTTAAGTTGTTGAGGGCTGATTTCTTGTCCTTTGATAAAAACCCTTCTGTTTCGACCGCCAAACCTTTTAGGGGAGCATTTGCAACCGTTGGGGACCATTTTTGAGTGAATTGCTGAAAGTCAGATTTTTGCTGAAATTGTGACCCCGGGGCTTAGGGATTTTTTGAAAAAATCTTTTTCCGCCGGTTAAGTTGTTGAGGGCTGATTTCTTGTCCTGTGATAAAAACCCTTCTGTTTCGACCGCCAAACCTTTTAGGGGAGCATTTGCAACCGTTGGGGACCATTTTTGAGTGAATTGCTGAAAGTCAGATTTTTTCTGAAATTGTGACGCCGGGGCTTAGGGATTTTTTCAAAAACTCTTTTTCCGCCGGTTAAGTTGTTGAGGGCTGATTTCTTGTCCTGTGATAAAAAGCCTTCTGTTTCGACCGCCAAAGATTTCAGAGGAGCATTTGCAACCGTTGGGGTCCATTTTTGAGTGAATTGCTGAAAGTCAGATGTTTGCTGAAATTGTGACCTCGGGGCTTAGGGATTTTTTCAAAAAATCTTTTTCCGCCGGTTAAGTTGTCGAAGGCTAATTTCTTGTCCTGTGATAAAAAGCCTTCTATTTTGACCGCCAAACCTTTTCGGGGAGCATTTGCAACCGTTGGGCACCATTTTTGAGTGAATTGCTGAAAGTCAGATTTTTGCTGAAATTGTGACCCCGGGGCTTAGGGATTTTTTCAAAAAATCTTTTTCCGCCGGTTAAGTTGTTGAGGGCTGATTTCTTGTCCTGTGATAAAAACCCTTCTGTTTCGACCACCAAACCTTTTAGGGCAGCATTTGCAACCGTTGGGGACCACTTTTGAGTGATTTGCTGAAAGTCAGATCTTTGCTGAAATTGTGACTCCGGGGCTTAGGGATTATTTCAAAAAATCTTTTTCCGCCGGTTAAGTTGTTGAGGGCTGATTTCTTGTCCTGTGATAAAAACCCTTCTGTTTCGACCGTCAAAGATTTCAGAGGAGCATTTGCAACCGTTGGGGACCATTTTTGAGTGAATTGCTGAAAGTCAGATTTTTGCTAAAATTGTGACCCCGGGGCTTAGGGATTTTTCAAAAAATCTTTTTCCGCCGGTTAAGTTGTCGAAGGCTAATTTATTGTCCTGTGATAAAAAGCCTTCTATTTTGACCGCCAAACCTTTCAGAGGAGCATTTGCAACCTTTGCGGACCATTTTTGAGTGAATTGCTGAAAGTCAGATTTTTTCTGAAATTGTGACCCCGGGGCTTAGGGATTTTTTCAAAACATCTTTTTCCGCCGGTTATGTTGTCGAAGGCTAATTTCTTGTCCTGTGATCAAAACCCTTCTATTTTGACCGCCAAACCTTTTAGGGGAGCATTTGCAACCGTTGGGCACCATTTTTGAGTGAATTTCTGAAAGTCAGATTTTTTCTGAAATTGTGACCCCGGGGCTTAGGGATTTTTTCAAAAACTCTTTTTCCGCCGGTTAAGTTGTTGAGGGCTGATTTCTTGTCCTGTGATAAAAACCCTTCTGTTTCGACCGCCAAACCTTTTAGGGGAGCATTTGCAACCGTTGGGGACCATTTTTGAGTGAATTGCTGAAAGTCAGATTTTTGCTGAAATTGTGACCCCGGGGCTTAGGGATTTTTTGAAAAAATCTTTTTCCGCCGGTTAAGTTGTTGAGGGCTGATTTCTTGTCCTGTGATAAAAACCCTTCTGTTTCGACCGCCAAACCTTTTAGGGGAGCATTTGCAACCGTTGGGGACCATTTTTGAGTGAATTGCTGAAAGTCAGATTTTTTCTGAAATTGTGACGCCGGGGCTTAGGGATTTTTTCAAAAACTCTTTTTCCGCCGGTTAAGTTGTTGAGGGCTGATTTCTTGTCCTGTGATAAAAACCCTTCTGTTTCGACCGCCAAAGATTTCAGAGGAGCATTTGCAACCGTTGGGGTCCATTTTTGAGTGAATTGCTGAAAGTCAGATGTTTGCTGAAATTGTGACCTCGGGGCTTAGGGATTTTTTCAAAAAATCTTTTTCCGCCGGTTAAGTTGTTGAGGGCTGATTTCTTGTCCTGTGATAAAAACCCTTCTGTTTCGACCGCCAAACCTTTTAGGGGAGCATTTGCAACCATTGGGGACCATTTTTGAGTGAATTGCAGAAGGTCAGATTTTTTCTGAAATTGTGACCCCGGGGCTTAGGGATTTTTTCAAAAAATCTTTTTCCGCCGGTTAAGTTGTTGAGGGCTGATTTCTTCTCCTGTGGTAAAAACCCTTCTGTTTCGACCGCCCAAGATTTCAGAGGAGCATTTGCAACCGTTGGGGACCATTTTTGAGTGAATTGCTGAAAGTCAGATTTTTTCTGAAATTGTGACGCCGGGGCTTAGGGATTTTTTCAAAAACTCTTTTTCCGCCGGTTCAGTTGTTGAGGGCTGATTTCTTGTCCTGTGATAAAAACCCTTCTGTTTCAACCGCCAAAGCTTTCAGAGCAGCATTTGCAACCGTTGGGGTCCATTTTTGAGTGAATTGCTGAAAGTCAGATGTTTGCTGAAATTGTGACCACGGGGCTTAGGGAATTTTTCAAAAAATCTTTTTCCGCCGGTTAAGTTGTCGAAGGCTAATTTTTTATCCTGTGATAAAAAGCCTTTTATTTTGACCGCCAAACCCTTTCGGGGAGAATTTGCAACCGTTGGGCACCATTTTTGAGTGAATTGCTGCAAGTCAGATTTTTGTTGAAATTGTGACCCCGTGGCTCAGGCATTTTTTCAAAAACTCTTTTTCCGCCGGTTAAGTTGTTGAGGGCTGATTTCTTGTCCTGTAATAAAAAGCATTCTGTTTTAACCGCCAAACCTTTTTTGAGTGAATTGCTGAAAGTTAGATTTTTTCTGAAATTGTGACCCCGGGGCTTAGGGATTTTTTCAAAAAATCTTTTTCCGCCGGTTAAGTTGTTGAGGGCTGATTTCTTGTCCTGTGATAAAAACCCTTCTGTTTCGACCGCCAAACCTTTTAGGGGAGCATTTGCAACCGTTGGGGACCATTTTTGAGTGAATTGCTGAAAGTCAGATTTTTGCTGAAATTGTGACCCCGGGGCTTAGGGATTTTTTGAAAAAATCTTTTTCCGCCGGTTAAGTTGTTGAGGGCTGATTTCTTGTCCTGTGATAAAAACCCTTCTGTTTCGACCGCCAAACCTTTTAGGGGAGCATTTGCAACCGTTGGGGACCATTTTTGAGTGAATTGCTGAAAGTCAGATTTTTTCTGAAATTGTGACGCCGGGGCTTAGGGATTTTTTCAAAAACTCTTTTTCCGCCGGTTAAGTTGTTGAGGGCTGATTTCTTGTCCTGTGATAAAAACCCTTCTGTTTCGACCGCCAAAGATTTCAGAGGAGCATTTGCAACCGTTGGGGTCCATTTTTGAGTGAATTGCTGAAAGTCAGATGTTTGCTGAAATTGTGACCTCGGGGCTTAGGGATTTTTTCAAAAAATCTTTTTCCGCCGGTTAAGTTGTTGAGGGCTGATTTCTTGTCCTGTGATAAAAACCCTTCTGTTTCGACCGCCAAACCTTTTAGGGGAGCATTTGCAACCATTGGGGACCATTTTTGAGTGAATTGCAGAAGGTCAGATTTTTTCTGAAATTGTGACCCCGGGGCTTAGGGATTTTTTCAAAAAATCTTTTTCCGCCGGTTAAGTTGTTGAGGGCTGATTTCTTCTCCTGTGGTAAAAACCCTTCTGTTTCGACCGCCCAAGATTTCAGAGGAGCATTTGCAACCGTTGGGGACCATTTTTGAGTGAATTGCTGAAAGTCAGATTTTTTCTGAAATTGTGACGCCGGGGCTTAGGGATTTTTTCAAAAACTCTTTTTCCGCCGGTTCAGTTGTTGAGGGCTGATTTCTTGTCCTGTGATAAAAACCCTTCTGTTTCAACCGCCAAAGCTTTCAGAGCAGCATTTGCAACTGTTGGGGTCCATTTTTGAGTGAATTGCTGAAAGTCAGATGTTTGCTGAAATTGTGACCACGGGGCTTAGGGAATTTTTCAAAAAATCTTTTTCCGCCGGTTAAGTTGTCGAAGGCTAATTTTTTATCCTGTGATAAAAAGCCTTTTATTTTGACCGCCAAACCCTTTCGGGGAGAATTTGTAACCGTTGGGCACCATTTTTGAGTGAATTGCTGAAAGTCAGATTTTTTCTGAAATTGTGACCCCGGGGCTTAGGGATTTTTTCAAAAAATCTTTTTCCGCCGGTTAAGTTGTCGAAGGCTAATTTCTTGTCCTGTGATAAAAAGCCTTTTATTTTGACCGCCAAACCCTTTCGGGGAACATTTGCAACCGTTGGGCACCATTTTTGAGTGAATTGCTGAAAGTCAGATTTTTTCTGAAATTGTGACCCCGGGGCTTAGGGTTTTTTTTCAAAAACTCTTTTTCTGCCGGTTAAGTTGTTGAGGACTGATTTCTTGTCCTGTGATAAAAACCCTTCTGTTTCAACTTCCAAAGATTTCAGAGGAGCATTTGCAACCGTTGGGGACCATTTTTGAGTGAATTGCTGAAAGTCAGATTTTTTCTGAAATTGTGACCCCGGGGCTTAGGGATTTTTTCAAAAAATCTTTTTGCGCCGGTTAAGTTTTTGAGGGCTGATTTTTTGTCCTGTGATAAAAACCCTTCTGTTTCGACCGCCAAAGATTTCAGAGGAGCATTTGCAACCGTTGGGGACCATTTTTGAGTGAATTGCTGAAAGTCAGATTTTTTCTGAAATTGTGACCCCGGGGCTTAGGGATTTTTTCAAAAACTCTTTTTCCGCCGGTTAAGTTGTCGAGGGATAATTTCTTCTCCTGTGATAAAAACCCTTTTGTTTCGACCGCCAAACCTTTTAGGGGAGCATTTGCAACCGTTGGGGACCATTTTTGAGTGAATTGCTGAAAGTCAGATTTTTGCTGAAATTCTCACCCGGAGCTTAGGGATTTTTTCAAAAAATCTTTTTCCGCCGGTTAAGTTGTTGAGGGCTGATTTCTTGTCCTGTGATAAAAACCCTTCTGTTTCGACCGCCAAAGATTTCAGAGGAGCATTTGCAACCGTTGGGGTCCATTTTTGAGTGAATTGCTGAAAGTCAGATTTTTTCTGAAATTGTGACCCCGGGGCTTAGGGATTTTTTCAAAAAATCTTTTTCCGCCGGTTATGCTGTCGAAGGCTAATTTTTTGTCCTGTGATAAAAAGCCTTTTATTTTGACCGCCAAACCCTTTCGGGGAACATTTGCAACCGTTGGGGACCATTTTTGAGTGAATTGCTGAAAGTCAGATTTTTTCTGAAATTGTGACCCCGGGGCTTAGGGTTTTTTTCAAAAACTCTTTTTCCGCCGGTTAAGTTGTTGAGGACTGATTTCTTGTCCTGTGATAAAAACCCTTCTGTTTCGACCGCCAAAGACTTCAGAGGAGCATTTGCAACCGTTGGGGACCATTTTTGAGTGAATTGCTGAAAGTCAGATTTTTGCTGAAATTGTGACCCCGGGGCTTAGGGATTTTTTCAAAAAATCTTTTTCTGCCGGTTAAGTTATTGAGGGCTGATTTCTTCTCCTGTAATAAAAAGCATTCTCTTTTAACCGCCAAAGATTTCAGAGGAGCATTTGAAACCGTTGGGGACCATTTTTGAGTGAATTGCTGCAAGTCAGATTTTTGTTGAAATTGTGACCCCGTGGCTCAGGCATTTTTTCAAAAACTCTTTTTCCGCCGGTTAAGTTGTCGAGGGCTGATTTCTTGTCTTGTGATAAAAACCCTTCTGTTTCGACCGCCAAACCTTTTAGGGGAGGATTTGCAACCGTTGGGGACCATTTTTGAGTGAATTGCTGAAAGTCAGATTTTTGCTGAAATTGTGACCCCGGGGCTGAGGGATTTTTTCAAAAAATCTTTTTCTGGCGGTTAAGTTGTCGAGGGCTGATTTCTTGCCCTGTGATAAAAACACTTCTGTTTCGACCGCCAAAGATTTCAGAGGAGCATTTGCAAACGTTGGGGACCATTTTTGAGTGAATTGCTGAAAGTCAGATTTTTTCTGAAACTGTGACCCCGGGGCTGAGGGATTTTTTCAAAAAAGTCTTGTCCGCCGATTAAGTTGTCGAGGGCTGATTTCTTGTCGCGTGATAAAAACCCTTCTGTTTCGACCGCCAAACTTTTGAGTGGAGCATTTGCAACCTTTGGGCACCATTTTTGAGTGAATTGCCAAAAGTCAGATTTTTTCTGAAATTGTGGCCCCGGGGCTTAGGGATTTTTTCAAAAAATCTTTTTCCGCCGGTTAAGTTGTCGAGGGCTGATTTCTTCTCCTGTAATAAAAAGCATTCTCTTTTAATCGCCAAACCTTTTAGGGGAGCATTTGCAACCGTTGGGGACCATTTTTGAGTGAATTGCTGCAAGTCAGATTTTTGTTGAAATTGTGACCCCGTGGCTCAGGCATTTTTTCAAAAACTCTTTTTCCGCCGGTTAAGTTGTTGAGGGCTGATTTCTTGTCCTGTAATAAAAAGCATTCTGTTTTAACCGCCAAACCTTTTTTGAGTGAATTGCTGGAAGTCAGATTTTTGCTGAAATTGTGACCCCGGGGCTTAGGGATTTTTTCAAAAAATCTTTTTCCGCCGGTTAAGTTGTCGAAGGCTAATTTCTTGTCCTGTGATAAAAACCCTTCTGTTTCGACCGCCAAAGATTTCAGAGGAGCATTTGCAACCGTTGGGGACCATTTTTGAGTGAATTGCTGCAAGTCAGATTTTTGTTGAAATTGTGACCCCGTGGCTCAGGCATTTTTTCAAAAACTCTTTTTCCGCCGGTTAAGTTGTCGAGGGCTGATTTCTTGTCTTGTGATAAAAACCCTTCTGTTTCGACCGCCAAACCTTTTAGGGGAGGATTTGCAACCGGTGGGGACCATTTTTGAGTGAATTGCTGAAAGTCAGATTTTTGCTGAAATTGTGACCCCGGGGCTTAGGGATTTTTTCAAAAAATCTTTTTCCGCCGGTTAAATTGTTGAGGGCTGATTTCTTGTCCTGTGATTAAAAAGCCTTCTGTTTCGACCGCCAAACCTTTTAGGGGAGCATTTGCAACCGTTGGGGACCATTTTTGAGTGAATTGCTGAAAGTCAGGTTTTTTCTGAAATTGTGACCCCGGGGCTGAGGGATTTTTTCAAAAAATCTTTTTCTGGCGGTTAAGTTGTCGAGGGCTGATTTCTTGCCCTGTGATAAAAACACTTCTGTTTCGACCGCCAAAGATTTCAGAGGAGCATTTGCAAACGTTGGGGACCATTTTTGAGTGAATTGCTGAAAGTCAGATTTTTTCTGAAACTGTGACCCCGGGGCTGAGGGATTTTTTCAAAAAAGTCTTGTCCGCCGATTAAGTTGTCGAGGGCTGATTTCTTGTCGCGTGATAAAAACCCTTCTGTTTCGACCGCCAAACTTTTGAGTGGAGCATTTGCAACCTTTGGGCACCATTTTTGAGTGAATTGCCAAAAGTCAGATTTTTTCTGAAATTGTGGCCCCGGGGCTTAGGGATTTTTTCAAAAAATCTTTTTCCGCCGGTTAAGTTGTCGAGGGCTGATTTCTTCTCCTGTAATAAAAAGCATTCTCTTTTAATCGCCAAACCTTTTAGGGGAGCATTTGCAACCGTTGGGGACCATTTTTGAGTGAATTGCTGCAAGTCAGATTTTTGTTGAAATTGTGACCCCGTGGCTCAGGCATTTTTTCAAAAACTCTTTTTCCGCCGGTTAAGTTGTTGAGGGCTGATTTCTTGTCCTGTAATAAAAAGCATTCTGTTTTAACCGCCAAACCTTTTTTGAGTGAATTGCTGGAAGTCAGATTTTTGCTGAAATTGTGACCCCGGGGCTTAGGGATTTTTTCAAAAAATCTTTTTCCGCCGGTTAAGTTGTCGAAGGCTAATTTCTTGTCCTGTGATAAAAACCCTTCTGTTTCGACCGCCAAAGATTTCAGAGGAGCATTTGCAACCGTTGGGGACCATTTTTGAGTGAATTGCTGAAAGTCAGATTTTTGCTGAAATTGTGACTCCGGGGCTTAGGGATTTTTTCAAAAAATCTTTTTACTCCGATTAAGTTGTTGAGGGCTGATTTCTTGTCCTGTGATTAAAAAGCCTTCTGTTTCGACCGCCAAAACTTTTAGGGGAGCATTTGCAACCGTTGGGGACCATTTTTGAGTGAATTGCTGAAAGTCATATTTTTTCTGAAATTGTGACCCCGGGGCATAGGGATTTTTTCAAAAAATCTTTTTCTGCCGGTTAAGTTATTGAGGGCCGATTTCTTGTCCTGTGAAAAAAAGCCTTCTGTTTCGACCGCCAAAGATTTCAGAGGAGCATTTGCAACCGTTGGGGACCATTTTTGAGTGAATTGCTGAAAGTCAGATTTTTTCTGAAATTGGGACCCCGGGCCCGGCTTAGGGATTTTTTCAAAAAATCTTTTTCCGCCGGTTAAGTTGTCGAAGGCTAATTTATTGTTCTGTGATAAAAAGCCTTCTATTTTGACCGCCAAACCTTTTCGGGGAGCATTTGCAACCGTTGGGCACCATTTTTGAGTGAATTGCTGAAAGTCATATTTTTTCTGAAATTGTGACCCCGGGGCTTGGGGATTTTTTCAAAAAATCTTTTTCCGCCGCTTAAGATGTTGAGGGCTGATTTCTTCTCCTGTGATAAAAAGCCTTCTGTTTCGACCGCCAATCCTTTTAGGGGAGCATTTGCAACCGTTGGGGACCATTTTTGAGTGAATTGCTGAAAGTCAAGTTTTTTCTGAAACTGTGACCCCGGGCCTGAGGGATTTTTTCAAAAAAGTCTTGTCCGCCGCTTAAGTTGTTGAGGGCTGATTTCTTGTACTGTGATAAAAACCCTTCTGTTTTGACCGCCAAACTTTTCATTGGAGCATTTGCAACCTTTGGGCACCATTTTTGAGTGAATTGCCAAAAGTCAGATTTTTGCTGAAATTGTGACCCCGGGGCTTAGGGATTTTTTCAAAAAATCTTTTTCCGCCGGTTAAGTTGTCGAGGGCTGATTTGTTGTCCTGTGATAAAAACCCTTCTGTTTCGGCCGCCAAACCTTTTAGGGGAGGATTTGCAACCGTTGGGGACCATTTTTTAGTGAATTGCTGAAAGTCAGATTTTTGCTGAAATTGTGACCCCGGGGCTTAGGGATTTTTTCAAAAAATCTTTTTCCGCCGGTTAAGTTGTCGAGGGCTGATTTCTTCTCCTGTAATAAAAAGCATTCTCTTTTAACCGCCAAACCTTTTAGGGGAGCATTTGCAACCGTTGGGGACCATTTTTGAGTGAATTGTTGCAAGTCAGATTTTTGTTGAAATTGTGACCCCGTGGCTCAGGCATTTTTTCAAAAACTCTTTTTCCGCCGGTTAAGTTGTTGAGGGCTGATTTCTTGTCCTGTGATAAAAACCCTTCTGTTTCGACCGCCAAACCTTTTAGGGGAGGATTTGCAACCGTTGGGGACCATTTTTGAGTGAATTGCTGAAAGTCAGATTTTTTCTGAAATTGTGACCCCGGGGCTTAGGGATTTTTTCAAAAAATCTTTTTCCGCCGGTTAAGTTGTCGAGGGCTGATTTCTTGTCTTGTGATAAAAACCCTTCTGTTTCGACCGCCAAACCTTTTAGGGGAGGATTTGCAACCGTTGGGGACCATTTTTGAGTGAATTGCTGAAAGTCAGATTTTTTCTGAAATTGTGACCCCGGGGCTTAGGCATTTTTTCAAAAAATCTTTTTCCGCCGGTTAAATTGTCGAGGGCTGATTTCTTGCCCTGTGATAAAAACCCTTCTGTTTCGACCGCCAAAGATTTCAGAGGAGCATTTGCAAACGTTGGGCACCATTTTTGAGTGAATTGCTGAAAGTCAGATTTTTTCTGAAATTGTGACCCCGGGGCTTAGGGATTTTTTCAAAAACTCTTTTTCCGCCGGTTAAGTTGTTGAGGGATAATTTCTTGTCCTGTGATAAAAACCCTTCTGTTTCGACCGCCAAACCTTTTAGGGGAGCATTTGCAACCGTTGGGGACCATTTTTGAGTGAATTGCTGAAAGTCAGTTTTTTCCTGAAATTCTGACCCGGAGCTTAGGGATTTTTTCAAAAAATCTTTTTCCGCCGGTTAAGTTGTCGAAGGCTAATTTATTGTCCTGTGATAAAAAGCCTTCTATTTTGACCGCCAAACCTTTTCGGGGAGCATTTGCAACCGTTGGGCACCATTTTTGAGTGAAATGCTGAAAGTCATATTTTTTCTGAAATTGTGACCCCGGGGCTTAAGGATTTTTTCAAAAAATCTTTTTCCGCCGGTTAAGATGTTGAGGGCTGATTTCTTCTCCTGTGATAAAAAGCCTTCTGTTTCGACCGCCAATCCTTTTAGGGGAGCATTTGCAACCGTTGGGGACCATTTTTGAGTGAATTGCTGAAAGTCAGATTTTTTCTGAAACTGTGACCCCGGGGCTGAGGGATTTTTTCAAAAAAGTCTTGTCCGCCGATTAAGTTGTCGAGGGCTGATTTCTTGTCGCGTGATAAAAACCCTTCTGTTTCGACCGCCAAACTTTTGAGTGGAGCATTTGCAACCTTTGGGCACCATTTTTGAGTGAATTGCCAAAAGTCAGATTTTTGCTGAAATTGTGGCCCCGGGGCTTAGGGATATTTTCAAAAAATCTTTTTCCGCCGGTTAAGTTGTCGAGGGCTGATTTCTTCTCCTGTAATAAAAAGCATTCTCTTTTAATCGCCAAACCTTTTAGGGGAGCATTTGCAACCGTTCGGGACCATTTTTGAGTGAATTGCTGCAAGTCAGATTTTTGTTGAAATTGTGACCCCGTGGCTCAGGCATTTTTTCAAAAACTCTTTTTCCGCCGGTTAAGTTGTTGAGGGCTGATTTCTTGTCCTGTAATAAAAAGCATTCTGTTTTAACCGCCAAACCTTTTTTGAGTGAATTGCTGGAAGTCAGATTTTGGCTGAAATGTGACCCCGGGGCTTAGGGATTTTTTCAAAAAATCTTTTTCCGCCGGTTAAGTTGTCGAAGGCTAATTTCTTGTCCTGTGATAAAAACCCTTCTGTTTCGACCGCCAAAGATTTCAGAGGAGCATTTGCAACCGTTGGGGACCATTTTTGAGTGAATTGCTGAAAGTCAGATTTTTGCTGAAATTGTGACCCCCGGGGCTTAGGCATTTTTTCAAAAAATCTTTTTCCGGCGGTTAAGTTGTTGAGGGCTGATTTCTTGTCCTGTGATAAAAACCCTTCTGTTTCGACCGCCAAAGATTTCAGAGGAGCATTTGCAACCGTTGGGCACCATTTTTGAGTGAATTGCTGAAAGTCAGATTTTTTCTGAAATTGTGACCCCGGGGCTTAGGGATTTTTTCAAAAACTCTTTTTCCGCCGGTTAAGTTGTCGAGGGACAATTTCTTGTCCTGTGATAAAAACCCTTCTGTTTCGACCGCCAAACCTTTTAGGGGAGCATTTGCAACCGTTGGGGACCATTTTTGAGTGAATTGCTGAAAGTCAGATTTTTGCTGAAATTGTGACCCCGGGGCTTAGGGATTTTTTCAAAAAATCTTTTTCCGCCGGTTAAGTTGTCGAGGGCTGATTTCTTGTCCTGTGATAAAAAGCCTTCTGTTTTGACGGCCAAACC
>NW_028293224.1:0-16215 GCF_964106645.2 Podarcis pityusensis
TAATCTGAATAAGCCTGATGGCTTTGGGTTCATTTACAAGCTATCTTCAAGGAATACAAACCCAGCTGTTGGGGGAAAAAATCCTGCAAGGAAGATTAAACAACCTCTGCATCTCCCCCCAATCCCCTTACCTTTTTTCTGATGCCATTTTTATTTTATTCATCATGTAAAGTTCTTCATATCAATCTGGAAAGCTTAGTTCTTCCACAGCAACATCTCTAATGATCGGCAAAAATGAAAAAAGAAGAAGAGTGTGTAAGTATACTCAAATTCTAGTGTGAGAAACAGGATAATGTTTGAGAAAACACAGCAGAAATAACACCATCTGCAGAAACCAAGATAGCCAGCAAATACAGCCTTATAAGGGCCTGGGAACAAAAATGTCAGGGGAAAAATGTAGCTGTAGCTATTGGTTAAGCAAAAAGCAAAGGTGTCTGCTAAAGAGGGTGTAGCAGTGACAAAGATGGCAGAGACTGTGGAAAAAGACATGGATAAGCAATCAGTGGAAAATATTGCTGGGGAGAGTAATAGGAGACCATTGTACCTCTTGGCAATAGGGACGTTTTGCCATGCTGACGTTTTTCACTCATTTCTGGCCCAAAATGGTAAATTTAAAAAACTGCAGCTCCGTACAAAATCCTGAAGAAAATTAGTACTTTCCATTCGGGAAATGCCACATGTAATATTTTCTGACCAGCCCTCATAGAAGCTACTTGATATTAACATTACCCAATCAAAACAAGGTATCAGCAATTATATATAAGAAGCTATTCATACCAAAAGCTTTTTCAAATTCTAGTCGTTGTTCTCAGCTAAACAAATCCATTTTTTTATTACTGAATGCATACCTTCTTTAAAAGGAAAATGTTTCACAGAATACTGAATTTTCCATCTTTGTGAGCAGCTTTTTTTTGTTAATAGATGCTAGTATATTCTCAACTATATTACTAAGTAAAATCAAAATAATGTACTTTGCTGGAACAGTATGCTTTGCTTCATAATCACCCCTGTAATTTCTATTCACCAAAGATTTACTTATAATGGGGGTCTCTAAACTGTCATTATTCTTTAAATGATTTCATAACAGACACCAAGTTGTCATTTGCTTGCATTTACCATTACTGGAAAATCAAGATTTTCATAACAAATTGGAACTAAGAAGGTGCCATCCATGTGTTCCAGCTAACCTTTTTAATGGATAAGCCCCCCCTTTTTACTGGAGAAACATTACTTCAACGGTGGTGTATCAGAGAGTTATCAGTTACTCATCTCATTTAGTCCTCAGTTCTACTCCAAAAAGTTCTTAGCTTACTTAAATCAGCAAAACTGGAGTTTATAAACTAAAGACAAAATCCACAAAAATATTATGTTGTACTGACATAACACATTCTTTCCTCAAGGCAACCAAGGCCTGGGGAGTTTCAGAAATGTATGGGAACCAGATATTGTGCAATCTGCATGCTCTGCATCTACTGGCTAAAAACCCCATTCTTTTGCAGGAGGAACTCTCCCAGGTCCTGCAGAGAATATCCTTTATTTACTCTGCTTCTTGATCCTCACAGTCAGACACATCACCCTGAAAGCAACTCAGTGCCCTCTGAGGATCATATCCTGGCCAAAAACAAACTGTGTGTTCCTATGCCCTGTAAATCACTGCCGCATACGAAAGATTCATGACAGGGAAGTCAGTTGATATCAGACATTGCCCGACTCAGATGTATGGTTTCTTGAAAAATAAATGAGCTGTGAACTCAAATGTTTCCTCTTTCCTCACACTTGGCTTCAGAGGAAACTTCCTGGTTTATTAAACCACATGTTTGCCATGACAACCAAGCACAGAAAATGTGGTTTAACCAACCAAGAAGTTCCTTTGCAGTCAGATATGCAGGGGGAGGAAGAAGTGCTTAAGCTCCAAAGGTTGTATTGTGGTGTGTTTTTCTTTTTCGTGTGTGCTTTGTTGTGTCATTTTGAGATAAATGTGGGAAATCAATTTTTAAAAAATGGGGAAAAAACCAAAGGTTGCTGGCTAAGAAATGCTAGATCCCTACATGGCACTGTTTGGTAACATCTTGGGCTAGCCACCCTTTCCAGCTATATTTTGATTTTGGCTGTTGTATTATAAAACCAATTCATGCTCCATATATATCAACTACTGTTCTGCTTTTCATAGTATCAAATACCTTAAAGTGCATTTCACTTTTCTTTTCTTTTCTTTTCGTTTCTTTTCTTTTCTTAAAGATTTTCTTGATTTACAAAAATGTGTGCAATGCCTCACTCTCGCATTCCCCCCCCCATGTAACATTTTTACAAATCAGTTTCATTTGTTGAGACATTAGGAAGAAAAGGGGGAAAGAGGTGGAGGGGAGGAAAGCTGGGTGGGGGTGGGGTGGGGTGGTGATGTTTCTATTTTACTTAATATATGTAGGGTTTGGTGTCAGTGTTGCTTGTGCAGGTTCTCTGCTGTTCACTTGTGTTCCTTTGGTGGTGAGAGAGGTGGGGTTGGCCTAGGGTGTGGTTGTTCATTTGTGGTTGGCTGTGGTGGACTTTGTTTTCATGAGCATTTCACTTTTCTAAATCATAAACTTCATTAAGACCTTTCCCAAAATAGACCAACTGTTTTTTGAATGTATAGTATTGACACTTCCACATAGGACGAATAAAATTTAAAACTGAAGGTGAAAACTGGAGATACAACACTCACCTGAATTTACTACAAACAAAAATACCCACTCAACAGATATAATCAAAATTCTGCAGTATAGCTAATATACAGAAGAATACTACAAAACAATTAAGCAGTTCCCACATTCAATCCGCAGCATCTCCGAGCAGGGCTGGGAAATTACCTTGTCTGAAATCCTGGACAATCACTATCAGTCAGTGTAGACAATACTTAGCTATATGAACCAATAGTTTGATTAGATATAAACCAACTTCCTATGCCCCCATAGTTTTGCCTTAGAAAACTCAACAAACATGCTGTATTAAAGGGGCACAGCTGTGGGCAGTCTGAAAAAGCACCATCCACCTTGGGCCTGCCCAGAAAAAGCAAGTCTTAAGTGAGGCACTGGGGTGATGTCTGCTGTTTCCAGAAACTCTTCTTGTGAGACTTTTGTGGGTGAGATGAGAGTTTGTTTGGACCCTAGGTGAGAACCTGGAGGCTGAGACGGTGTGTCAGAAGGAAAATGAATTGCTATTGATTTAGATAGATAGACTTAATGTCTATGTAACTTCTGTAATATTTAAAGTTTCTGTTGTGTCAATTTCTTCTACAATTTTTAACATATTAAGCAGTATAGAAATTAAATGATCAATCAAAGGGCCCACAAGACAGACTGATAGGGCCTGACCTGGCTGATTTGAGGAGGAGTGCCATCAAGTATTTGGGCCTTAAGTCATTTAGGACTTTCAATGTTAAAGTCAACACCATGAATTGGGCCTAGCAGCAAATAGGTAGCCAGTGTCTTTCATGAGGATTGATGTTATACTGTTATAATGTTATACGGTGTCTTGTGACACTGCTTACAGTTCTTACATCATTCCCGTTCCCTCCTTCTTTCTCAATTTTGTTTCGTCCAGAATGTCTGTTTTCTGCCTAAACAGGTCCTACAACATTTGCTATATACAAATATCAGCACTCACCAATTCTCGGAGACGTTTTATATGTTGTATCCATAGCATGGGAATAATTTTTATATGACATTATTCCATGCTGCTGCTGTTCAACAGCAAACATAGAGAATCAAGCATTCATTCTCACTGGGTAGCCACCGCATGAGAAGAACCCTTGAAATTAAAGGGCTTTAAACATACAGTCAGGATCAAACATTTCAGCAGAATAATGAGATGGAGCCACAAAAAAGCATTTCTACATAGCTGCTGTAAGAAATAAAGGGCAAATGGCTCATCGCTCATATGATAATATAAAGGGATAAATCAGCTAAATCTCTGGCCAAATATAACATGAATTATCTTCTTACAGCCACTCAGTGCATCAGTCTCACAGCAACATGGAGAAATAAAAAAGCAGCTTTTGACTTCTAGTGCGCTCACAGATGCAAAATGACAGCTTGCTTCTTTCTGCAAACCGAGTGAGGCAAGGATATCTATGCAGACAGTAGATACCTTCCTGGAGACCTTTACATAGAACAAGAACCATTATCTCAGACAGACACATCCATATACTAGGGTGGAGTGAGCAAGTTGTCTTAGTGATAACCAAATGAAGCACGGTAAGACTCTGACTTTTGGTTTCCCTGTAACTTTTTGAAAGATCTGAAGCTGACATGTCAAAAACACTATAAGGGAAATCCAGAATAATGAAGAAAAACAAGGTGCCGTAATATCTCAGAGAATACAGTCCATTTGAAAAGGTAACCATCTCTCTAGTTGATTTTGATGGAATAATTTTTAAAATGCTGAACAAATACATTTTGGCTACGGCGAATTGATGGAAACTAAAATAATCAGAATTCCATAATCAGTTCATTTCAATGCTTGTAAAATTAAACCCGTAACTACAGATGAACAAAACTGCCTATTGCAAACTGCAGACTTGACGCTTTCCCTATGTTGGGACAAGGGGATGGGCTTAGCCAAGAGCTTAAGAGCTTTGTTAGCAATGCAAACCGTCTTGGGTGGTTGCCAACAAGTGATGCTAAAGGGCATCGGCCTAGATTGTTGGTGTCCTTTTGCAGTGCTTCCAAATCCCAAACGCTCGCAGTAAGAAATAATGAAGGAGGTAAGAGGAAGCTTTATTTTTTTTCTTCCTGCTCCTCAAAATTACTTTGTGGTAAAAAACGTGGAAGGCCGTTTCCCCCATTCAAAACACAGTGGGCCCAAGAAACCACATTTTTTGGTGTACCTTGGGCCTAGTTTTGTCTTGGTGCTGTTCCTCTCCTACACAAGCAATGAGCTACACAGGAGGCCCATGTGATCTGACAGATGGACTGCACTGCTTTGACTTTACTATGAGCTGTATCTAACAATGTTCTTCCATTCATAGAAGGCTCTTGGGTCCAGCAGAGGCTTCCATGAACACCAAACTCTGTTCCAGATAGTTGTTGACGGGCCCTTTGAGAAAAGTATAGATGGTGCTACATCAGACTGCAGTAGAAAGGGGAAATTATTAGAAATCTCGTTCCTTTCCCTTCAGTTCAGGGAAATCTCCGATGGATAGAAGTGACTTCTGTGAACAGCAGCTTTATGAGTTTAACCATTTTAATAGTATCTGACCTAATTTTAGTTGCACTTGCAATGTAATTTCAAGACTGGCAAAATAAAATACAAGCAAGCAGTGAGTTATTGTTTATAAATACTTTAGAGAACATTAATCAATTCCACTTTAAACATTTTACATTGCAGTTTTACTACATAAATTCATTTTGAAAGTGTGTGCTAAAATCCAAACTTGTTATGAGAAAGTTTTGAAGGTCACACAAATATGGCTTATAGTTGCTCAAAGACAGCATCAGTCTTCCAAATCAATCTTCCAAAGTCACTCAGGTTTGTAACTGCTCAAAATGCAGACCTTCAGCCACACTGAATCTCTGTGCAAACCATGGGCTTCCTGGATCTTTGAGTCACTCCACCCCATATCATTTGATTAGTCATTTTACCAAGAAGCTTAAATCTTGAACTCAACACTATTATGGGTAAAATGATTACGACAACCAATCTTATTATTCTGTCTTAAACAGTCTGGTCCACAGTACCTCAGAAGTGCCTTCTCCCATACGAGCACGAAGATCAGGAACCCCCAAACTCGGCCCTCCAGATGTTTTGGGACTACAACTCCCATCATCCCTGACCACTGGTCCTGTTATCTAGGGATGATGGTAGTTGTAGTCCCAAAATATCTGGAGGGCCGAGTTTGGGGGTGCCTGACTAAGTTCTCCAGCTGAAGCCCAGAAGGGCAAGCACTATTTCAAAGTGAAGCTTTTCCAACAGTGGCACCTCATTTGTAGAAATTCTCAACTGCGAAACCTACTGGGCTAGATCACGAAGGCCTTATGAACCATCCTGTTTCAGAAGGCCTTTGGAAAATATCATGATGAGTCCTGGCTTCTGCTCTCACTGTATATCGGGGCTTGATTGATTCATAGTGAAGGCACAATCTGCAACCAGAGGTTTCTCCTATGGCTCACTAGAGCCACTTTTGTCTCCTCCCTTGCCTAGGCAAACAGAGAGAGATAATTACCAGCTACACTAGGGGAATGAAAAGCTTGTACACACTTCCCATATCCTTGGCACAAGCTTCTCATTCTCCAGAATACATGAAACCTGCATCAAGTGGAGCGGGAGAAGTGGCTGGGGATATGGGAGAACCACACAGGCCTGGTTAACAGGGGTATACAAGAAGTAGGGACAAGAAGAGGGTTCTATTTTGTTCTATGGGAATTCCCACTACACAGGTGCCCACACTGCAAGTGGCTCGACCCACCTGTGCCTTACTGATCTGATCCCTTTTTTAAATGCCAATGCATTATGATCTTATTATTGCCAGCGCAAACCACCCCCAGAGCTTCTCGTGGAATGGAAAAGCATAGGGGCCGAGCATCATCATCATAATAATAATAATTTATTATTTACACCCCGCCCATCTGACTGAGTTTCCCCAGCCACTCTGGGCGGCTTCCAATTGAGTGTTCAAAACAATACAGCATTAAATATTTCAAAAAACCCCACCATTAAAAACAACAGCCACTAACAACAGCTGATGAGGCCACTAACAATAAATCAAAGTTTGTTTACTAAACAGGAGCGCCGCATTGAAACGCAACGGGGCCGATTTCAAAGCTACCCCCGGGGGGGGGGGCAGCAGCTTTGGGAAAGGAGGAAGGACCAACCTGGATGACCGTGAAGCCTTTCGTCAAAAGGAGGTTTTAGCGAGAAGAAGCTGCGGGGCCAAACAAGGCAGCCGCCCCCCATCCCCGCGCTGGGCGCCCCTCTCCTCCTTCTCCTCAGAGGGGTCGGCGCGACCTCCGCCCGCCAGGCAGGCTCCCGTCCCTCCCCTCACCTCCTTTTCGCGCTCCTCCTCAGCGCCCGGGCCCCCTTCAGCGCAGCCGCGTCCGCCCAGGTCGGCGGAGGCTCTTCTCGGGCGGGCCGCGGAGCGAGGCAGGTGAGCCGCGGCGGGCCGGCTCCGGACAGCGCAGCCGCCGAACGCCGCTTGGAGGAGTGGAACCTCGGGCCCCGCCCCCAGCTCAGGCGGCGGCGAAGGAACCTGTCCGCATCCTGGAGACGTCACCGCGCTCTCCGTCCCCACCCCGTCCGCGCGCGCGCGTGCACGGCCGCCGCCGCCGCGCGCTCTCTGCCTCCTTAGTTCTCCTGCGCGCTCGCGACCGCGTCGCCCTCAGGGCGGGCAGCTGTGGCCGCCACTCCCTGGGAACCAAAAGCTGAGGGGGCACCCGGGTTGTCCTTCGGTTAGAAATAAGAATAACAATAATAATATTTATTATTATTATTATTTATACCCCGCCCATCTGGCTGGGTTTCCCCAGCCACCCTGGGCAGCTTCCAACAAAATAATTAAAATGTTAAAATAATTAAAATTAAAATCTGTTAAACATTAAAAGCTTCCCTAAACAGGGCTGCCGTGAGATGTCTTCTAAAAGTCTGGTAGTTGTTTTTGACATCTGGTGGGAGGGCATTATTTGTGAACGAATAATGTAAATAAAAAATAAGGATTTGGGTTCATATGTGGTGGGGGTGTAAATACCTAGTTTTTTGGGCAAATGTAGACAAGCATGGGAATGATTGTGGAATATGGACAGGGTGGATAAAAATCAATGATTAAAAAAATGATTTTTTTAAAAAATTAAATTGGATTTTTAAAATAAAATGCTTTTTGAGGAAAAATCTTTCCAAAGATAGTTTTCTATTTAAGTTACATTATAGCCCAAAGGCTACTCATCAGGAAATAAGGATTTGTTTTAAGTTTTTCATGTGTGCTAAAACTCAAAGTTTCTTTTTTAATCGCTTAACCACATCAGTTAACAAACATGGATGCATATGCTAGAATGTTATTGTTTTAGTTAAATAAATGGTTATTAAGTAAATGGTTATTTTTCTCCTTCCAATAAAGTACAGCAGAAAAGTTGTCCAAATATAAACAGTTAACATATAAACTTCACAGTAATTTCAAAATTATCTGTCTATGTATTTCTAATAGTATAACCAAATCAGTAATTTTTGATATAAGTGTAAAAACTACTCTGAAAATTTATTATTCATCTGGTTAACATTAAGATTATACCAGCAAGAATGAGTCTTTCTGTAAAAAAAATAAAAATGATTTAAATCAAGTATTACTGACTAGTGATTTAAATCGATTTGATTTAAATAAAACCCACCCTGAATATGGATATAAAATTTACAGCATGCTATGGTCTAAGAGAAAATTATATGAAAATGATATATCAGTGGTTTCTAACACCGAGTAAATTGGCAAAAATGTATAAATCTAAATCAAATAAGTGTGGGAAACGTAAGGAGAAGGTTCTTTTTATCATATGTGGTGGTCTTGTAGTAACTTTAAAGCTTACTGGGAAATGATATATCATGAATTGAAAAGGATGTTTAAAATAATGTTTGTAAAAAAACCCAGAAGTTTTTCTTTTGGGAATTATAGGGACAGAACTACAGTACCTAAATTGGTATAGAAACGTATTCATGTATGCTACTACAGCGGCAAGAATGTTACTCATCCCAAAATGGGAAGAAGCAGAAGTCCCAGCCAAGGAAGAATGGATACAAAAAGTAATGGAATATGCAGAAATGGTGAAATCAAGATAACAAACTTTTTATAAAAGAATGAAAATGGTTTATTGAATATTTACAGATAAATTGTAAACAGATAAGAACATTGGCAGGATTATTGTAATAATCTGCAGTTTTATAAGTGTATATATTTAAAGTAGATGAAAAAACGAGCAAATTAAGTTAATTTGGATATGCAGAAGATTTATTTTTATTTTTTAATGGCAAAGGGTGTTTAAGGAGATAACAGAAATCACTGGGTTAAAGCTGACCCAAAATCCAGAGGTTGAATTATTATCAATTTATGGAAGATTCGCAGACTATGAATGACTTGCTCACCAATTTACCGTATTGACAGCTGCGCAAATTATTATAGCTAGGAAGTGGAAGGGGCAAGGGGAATATAAAATGGAAGAATGGTATAAAGCGGTGTGGGATATAGCTATTAACGATAAATTAACATGTGCCGTTAAGGTAAGACAGGGAATATGCAGGAGAAATTATTTTGAGGAGATAGAGAAGATGTTTGTAGGATTCGTACTGTTAAATACGGAAAGGGGTCAAACCATCGCAAGAGGTGTTGAAATTTTGGGAAGTTGGATAGTTACAATGGAATGGTCTCAATGGTAGGGTGCACATTTTTATTCTTATTTATTTATTATTATTACTTTGACAAACCCGCTTCTCTTTGGAAGGCAGTTTTCATGTTTGCCACCCAGGAATTTTCATCAGGGCAAGGAGCCCTGGAACAGAAATGTGTGTGGCTTGAAGCCCCTAGCACAACGGCAGAGAGAAGCCCAAGCATCAGAAAGAGGTTGCCTGCCTAAAGGTGTTTTGGGGCTCTATAAAGTTACCCAGGGAAATGGCCGGTGCCCCGACCTGTTTTGCTTCTGTTCTGCAGACAAAACATGGCGCACCATTAATAAGTAGTGTGCTGACAGGAACATTTTAAGGGGCGTTAAGTGCGCTGCTAACAGAGAGCCCTCGGTAGTCTCCTTTATGCAAAGCAGGAGTGGCCCTTCTAATATTGTTATTTACTTTTCCTTTTACATTTATACCCCACCTTTCCTCCAAGGATACATGGTTCTCTCTGCTCTCCCATTTTATTCTCACAAACGGCCCAATGTCACCATTGAACTACACTGCAAAATGAGGACTTGAATCCTGGTCTCCCAGGCCCTAGTCTAGTGCTAGCTACCCCACCACAGATGATGTTGGATTCCAGCTCCCATCAGCCCTCGCCAGCATGGCCAATGGCCAGAGGTGATGGGAACTGAGGGCCCAACAGCAGCTAGAGAACCCAATAGTAGCCATCCTGATGTAAAGTATATAATGCCACCGACTCATTAAACACTTAAAAAAAAGTTTCGCTACTCCATTTCTAGGGCATTTAAGACAATGTTTTTCAGTTTCCCAGCTTAAGTTGGATTTCAAGGAATGGAACATCTTTGATAGGCATATATCCTTGGTTTAGCAGCTAATATAGTCCATTAGAAGAAGAAAATATGCAAGATTTCCCTTTTTCAAGGGACCTCTGCTGGAGAATCAGTTATATATAATAGCCCCTTAGAAACCACAGTACTCCAAGGAAAATTACTAATGCAATAATTTAGCTGTTGAGAATGAAAATGTTCATAAAGATGGAGATTAGATCTCAGTGCACAGGTTGCAAAGTGCATTTTAATAACAGATAACTTTAAGGGGAGATTAGAACATTTTCCAGTTAGAACTTGTACAATCCTATACATAAATGTCAAATCACTAATAATTGTATTTAGAATTGCAGTCTTCTGTCTTTGTAGCAAGGAACCCAAAAATGTTAGTTCAAGATTATATACAGTATATTTAAAAAATATGGTGTTCAAGTTCTCAGGGCTGCAGAAAAATGTAATTTAAAATGTATACCACTTGGAGAGTGGATCCGCTCCAACTGTCCAATAATGCTAAATATGCAATGCTACAAATTACTCTCTACACTCTTGCATTTCTTCAAGGTCAATAAAAACCCTCTAAACGTGGTATTGTCTACTATATATTCAAGCTGGTAGCAGCCCACAGCAAAAGGTACAAGGCAATATGGGAAAGGAATAATATTCATATATGACATATCTCCTTTCAGAAGATTGAAAAAAAAAGGGAAAAGTACAACTATATTAGTGCATACTCTGTCAAGGTTGTCCATTCCTAGTCAAACCAAACACCATTAAAATGTATAAAGCATCATAATCATACTCGTATCAAAATGTTCATTGGGTATGTAACATGACTGAGAATTTTACTGCAAAAGAGGGTAATTACAAGGACAACTTTATGCTATTTCTTTATAAATGATTGCAGGCAAATATGAAAAGTATCAGTGTAGTTTCACTTGTAGATGTACTCTTGGATAAATGTCATAATTCAAGAGGTCATCTGTTTTATATTGTTTCAGGAGACATTAATAAAATGAATCACTATTCACATACGTCAAACTAAATTGGTCTCTTTCTGTGCATACATAAACAGAATGAGCAAAAGTTTGGTGACTATCCAAGAGAGCATTAAGAGCACTTAAGCCTGTTGAAATTAATGGTTTTAAGTGTACTTGACTCTATTGGATTGTGGCCTTCATTTTGATGATGACAACTCGAAATGTTGAACCTCCTATACAGCGGTAATTGTGGCAGTACACGTTCCAAATCTAGTATTCCAATAATGAAAGCGGATCAAAACACACAGTCCAGCATGTAACAGAAGAAATGTTTGTGAACCACAATCCTGCAGTTTGTTTTATTTATCCTCTATATTTACACAATCATACCACTCATTCCTAAACGCACATACTGCATCTATAGGCTTTTCTTCCAAATAAATGTATTTAGTATTGGGGTCTATAGTGGCTCTAGATTTCACAGTTGATAGCTTAACAAAACAATTTTCGTTTTCTGAAGTCCAGTCCTTTCTCCATCCATCTTAACAATTGCTTGTCACTAGGTGATTCAGTTTCCTTTGTTGGAAGTCCTGTACAATTCCATACCTGCTTGCCAGAATGTAAGCCCCCTTGAACTCTTAAGTAGTCTTGTACAGGACCACACTGTCAGGTGTTATTTACTGGCACATAGCATTAGCAAGTAAGGTAATGGCTATTCAAGTAAGGCAAAGATGAAGTGATTTGTACATTCATATACTGAGTTTTAATTGTCTTCCTTATTGGGGCTAGTTCTTTTATCCTTGCCTTCAGTAAACCCTTTTGGTGCAACTTCTGTCTGGAGGATACAGATTATCTGGTCTCATTTCCATCTGGATTCCAAACTAGTTTTAAAATGACTTTGGCAACTTTAGTGGATGGCATGTTCCGAGACTGAGTGCATCCTTTCTTATGCTTCTGGCTTTTCTGTCTGGAACGGGAGTTGGAAGCACCATGCTCAGTGGTTCTGTTCATATCTTACTGGTATATTTCAGAAGTTGCTCAGGGACAAATGCTCAACTCTGTGGCATTTATGCTACACGGTTCTGCATCATCGTCTTGTTCCCCAAGCTATCTATCATCCCTCCTGCTAGGGCCAAGGTTTAGTTTTGTTGCACCATCCATATACCGATTTCTGCCTTCATTTATTCTCCCTGCCTCATGGTGCTGCCGGAAGAGTCAATCACAGGCAGGACCAGGGTGGGCTTCAAGCTCAAAGAGGGCTTTAAATTTAGATGCTTATTAGTTTTTACATTTGATAAGCTTCACAGCTTGTTTTTATGTGCATTGAACCAAAAGGTGACACACACTCTCAGCTTAGAGCTGCAGATTCAAGAGAGAGATAGGATTTGGTAAGAGTTTGATTTGAACATATTAAACTCTTTATTAGTTAAATTGATATCAAAAAACAAAAAAGCCCTATCTGATCTGTTGGCACATAATCAGGAAGTGATCAGTGAACTCTCTTAGACCAGCTGTTCCTATAAACAAACAACTCCTCTTTTTTTCTGAAAGGAGGTACCTTACTATGTTTAAATGCATCATCATTTTTTATTTTTATTATGGCTAAGGGTGTCAAAAGCTGGAAGTAGCTCAGGCCTCTCTGAATCTATCTGAGGGCCTGGCTACCTGAAGCAGGCTTCCCCCTGCTTGCATGGTCTGTCTGGCCCTGACCCCAGTTGTGGGATTCCCTGCCCAGACACAATCCCCTGCCAACTGTAGCAGGAACCCCCCACCCCAATCATTCAGTTTGTACAAACTTCACACACTCACACTCACACTCACATACTACATATGCCACACTTCTGTTATAAATTCATAGAAAAATCAACCATACATCGGATTTGCACTGTTCCATTTTTATTTTACTCCATATGACAAGGACTATCAAAGGGGGGTGGCTTGGTTCTGGTCAGCCATAATCCCTTCACCATCCCAGCACATCCACAGGAGCCCTGCCCAGTTGCTATGCCAACCCTGATGGTCCTAGACAGAAGACCATCAAGATCACAAAGAACTTGCATATGGGAGTGGATTCAGCATGGACTGAAACAAAGGACAATGATCAGATCTTCCCTCTGGGGGCAGGAAACTGCCAACTCCCCTTTGTCTCCTGAAAGTGACTCATGGGCAGGGGGAAAGGAGGAACCAGCCAGGTGACAAGACACTCAGGTTACCACCACAACTCCTCCCTCAACCCCTCCTTTCTGTAATGTATGCATGATGTCAACCCCTCCTTTCTGTAATGTAGGCATGATGTCAACCCCTCCTTTCTGTAATGTATGCATGATGTTTCTGGGGGTGGGCTTGACCTAGAGGATGGGAATTTCAAAAGTTTTTATAAGGTCTTGCACACCATCTTTCTGGGTCTTTCCTCTCTCTTGCAAGTGAGGGGAACACCCTGTTGCAACAGTTCAATAAAGGCCAAGCCTACAGGCTGCTGTTTTGCTCCAAGTTATCCTGGTTGGTGTCTTTGTTTTTGTCCAAGGGAGCCCTCGGATTTTTCCGGTAACACATCTATGCCCAGTGATATTAATGTGATTACTGGTTTTAATTGCTATTCGTGTCATCTTTACTATATGTGCATTTACAAACTGCTCATTTCTGTTAGGGGCTTCTCATATTGTGTTATGGTGGCTTACAAATTTGACTTGAATGTCTGTATAGCAGAAAGACAGGCTCTAGATTTATTTTAGGTTAAGAAGAATTCCAGAGAGTATCCCATCCAAAAGGATACTCTGGAATGGTTTGACTTTGATTCTGAATGCTTCCTGAATAGGAAAAATGGCAATCTTTAAATAACAAATAGAAATAATCTAGCCTTTGGGAATTAAAATGAACATACTAATTATAGACTATAGCAGGTTATCGTCTTTCCCACGCTTGTACATTTTTCTTGGAGCCTTTATACACATTCCTCATAATTTCCTAATCCATAGAGTATGCATAGTTGTTCTTCATACTTTCTACAGTTAAAAGTTCTACACATAATTAACTGTATTGTTATTCATCACTCATTTTTTGGAAACTTATTTCTTGTTACCATGGTACATTAAAAATGACATTCCACATTGCAATTTATTAATACCATTTATATGCCGCCCACGATCAAAAAAATAGAGACATGGCCAACTAAAATAAAAGTACATGAAAACCAATACGATAAAATATACATCAGAATTCACAAGTAACTAAAATGCAGTAAACCACTTAATGGGGCTGAAAGGCTGAGTAAATGAATAGGTCTTCAACAAGTGTCAGAAACACATTACCATCAGAGCTTGCCTAATCTCAGGGGAAGTGATTCCATGGAGTGGCTGGCATGGCCGAGAAAGCCCTCCTGCTATTTACCAGAAGATGAACATGTACAGACTGCGGTATAACCAGGAGGGCTTCACTTACAGACCTCAGTGGTCAGGCAGGTTCATACGGGAGAAGGTGCTCTCTCAGGTAGCCTGGCCCCAAGTTGTTTAGGACTTTAAACAGCATCAGCAAAATCTTAAATACAACCAGCGCAGATCTTTCAGAAGTGATTGTCATATGCTCGCATTCAGCAGCACTATCACAAGGTGGTTACCTTGTGATATTCTACCACTGCAAAACTCCACCGCACTGCTAGGTGGCTGAACACCTCCCTTTGCTGCCAGTCCATCTGGGTGGTGGAACGGAGGTGGCACCCCTTGAGGATGCCGTCTGAGGTGGCAACTTCTCCCTGTTTGGGACTTGGGTCTATATGTATGACCCTTTGGATGAGCAGCAGCCTAGAATATTTCTTGATAAACAAGAAGCCTCTGCAAAGTGCAACAGAAGTGTGCACTTGCAAGTCCTTTTACTTTTCAATTACATTATGTGTGTTCTAAATGAGGTTACCGTATGTATTTGTAGCTCTGTATCAAGTTTAACTTTGCCTTTTTACATGATCAAATGGGATATGCAGCAGAAATATACAGAACTGCTACTGTAAGCATTTTAACTCAAACGTTTGATTTTACTGTCTCTTTGAATGGGCTGTAGTTGCTTTGTTTAAATCTACTGTATTAGTTTGTATGTTTGTATTATTATTAATGATTATTACATTTTCATTTCTTACTATGCTGTTAGCTGCCCTGGAAACATAAATTTATTTCTCAGGCGTGGGGTATAAATTATGAAAATAAATAAATATGTTGCAGTGTGAAGTGTTTCTTCTTCATCATCCAGGCTACTTTGTTACATTTCCTCTCCAATGCAGTGTTCCAGGTATTGCTCCCGATGTAGTCACTGAGCATGCTCAGTTATCAGTGGGATGATTGGCAATTTCCCCCTTGAGGGTTCTTAATATTTTATGTATTTTGGATGCGCCCCATACCTTGGGGTTCCCCCAAGACTGCCAATACTTCCCTCTTGCATATAAATATACTTTTTAAAGGCCAGTGGTCAGGGACCAGTGGTCAGGGATGATGGGAGTTGTAGTCCCAAAACATCTGGAGGGCCGAGTTTGCCTATGCCTGAGTTAGAGACACCACTGAAGACTACCAAACCTTTGAAAATGCAGAGGTAAATTTAACTAAGGATGAGAACAAACACACTGTCTAAGTTCCTTTATTTTTTAATATTTCAATTATTTCCTTTTTTAACCTTTTGTATACAGTGGTACCTCGGGTTAAGTACTTAATTCGTTCCGGAGGACCGTACTTAACCTGAAACTGTTCTTAACCTGAAGCACCACTTTAGCTAATGGAGCCTCCTGCTGCTGCTTTGCCGCCAGAGCACAATTTCTGTTCTCATCCTGAAGCAAAGTTCTTAACCTGAAGCACTTTTTCTGGGTTAGCGGAGTCTGTAACCTGAAGTGTATGTAACCTGAAGCGTATGTAACCCGAGGTACCACTGTATTATGGGTATATGTCAACGTAAACATATATTTTGGTTGATGGGTGGTTTTTTAAATTGTATTAGTGTGTATTTTTTTTAACCAGTAGTTGATATGGCCACAATGGTTGAAAGAACAACAATAAACTAACACATCTGAGAAT